>NW_016816310.1:0-2882 GCF_001698545.2 Rhinopithecus bieti
TCAACCAAGATAATACTTTTTAAGCTACTTTTGCTTTTTTTCTAATAACAGTGCAATATGGAGTTTGTGAATACATTTTCTATTATATTGATTCAGTTCAGAAAATTGTGAGAAGTGTCATGAGGTGGCTTAGGTATGCGGTTGGAATTAAATTGGTTCTTTGGGTAACAAAGAGACCCACTAAAATGAACCCTTCTACTCTTACCTAAACCTTTAACTCCAAAAGTCAACAAAAGAAGGTCCAATCTGCTGGACCCTTTCAGACTGAACATTTTCAGTATAGTCATGTCTACTTACATTCAAAATTCCTGAAGGTACGATCCCTGGTTCAAGTTTCTGCTTCTTTTTCCCCATGAACAGGCTAAAACTTCGACTGGCAAATATTTAGTAAAGGAGAAAAGAAAACATTCTGCTTTTAGTTCTGCTGAGAGGTCAGTCTGCCCTTCCTTAGAGTTAGAAAATAAACTCCTTGATGACAACCATTAATCTGATTTTCCTAAAGGACTATCCTGGCACAGACTGAACTTCAGTAAATGAACGCTAACATTACGAATTATAATAATTTATCATTATTGTTGAGGCTTCTTATTTCTACCTCAAAACACTGGAAGAAAATGAAAGGATCAAATTCCTTTTATCATATTCATATTTAGATTCTGTGAAAGCAAACTACCTTGTGCCCCCAGAATCACTAAGCTAAACAGAAAATTCAAGCTGGAAACTGCTCAGGGCAAACCTGCTTCCCATCCTATTCAAAGTCATCCTTCTTCCTGGATTACTGGAATTGCTTCCTGAAGAAAATGCCTGCCTTTAGCCTCACCCTCCCCATACCTGTAGCAGCATTTTATTTATAGGCAGCATCTCACCCACGTCATTGCTTTTACATTCCTTATATTAAACAAAGCTTCTGTTCTTGAAGAGAACACTGTGTGCAACTTTCTCTACATATCTTTTTCTTCATCAACACTTTTCTATTTATAATTGACACATAATAATAGTACATATTTATGGGATACAGTGTGATGTTTCAATGCATGTATACATTGTGAAATGAGCAAGTCAGGGTAATTGTTATATCCATCCTTTTAAATATTCATCATTTTGTGGGGGATGACAACACTCAAACTCTTCTCTTCTAGCTATCTTGAAATATACAGTACATTGTTAGTAGAAGACCAGAATTTATTCGTTCTGTCTAGCTGTAACTTTGTATTTTTCTGTTCACATAATCGTTACTGAATATCATCTTTGGCAGAGTGATATTTCTGCATTCTACCATCTTATAGCTCCTTAACAGTAACCTTAACCTATGTGTTCCTTTATATTGTAGTTTGTTGTATAAACATTTTCTCTTTCTTAATATATAACATTTTAATTGAGGGAGGAAGCATAAATGTGCAAGGTGATAATAAATAATTGTAGAATTTTTTGAACATGGCTGAATGAACCGTGCTTTATTTACCAGTATCTAGAGATGTTTTGAGTTAACATTTTATACTCACCACTAAAGAAATTCATACAGTATTATAGCTGCAAGGGTCATTAGAGTTCATGTATTAAGGATGTTTTGTACTTCACAGATGAGAAAATTGAAGCCTATAGAGGTTAAGTAACTTACGCAAATTATGCAAGGTCACTCAGCAAGTTAGTAAGTTTCCTCACTTGTAGTCATCCAAAAAACTCAGTAAATTACAAGTGAATTGCATTCCAGTGAGGTTCACTTCTGATTAAAACAATGGTAATAAAAAACGTCAAGTGCACTTACTTAGTAGTCTAACCATTGGTTTTCTCCTGTGATAAGCTTTCTTATTATGCAAATTTATTTTATAACCTATAAAAACAGAATTTTACAAATAATATGATAGCGCTGTAAAAAAGCAACAAAAATAAACAAATCAACAACTAACCTAAGGACATGAATCATATGAAATATTTATAAATCACATTTTGTAACCTTTAATAACATCGAACCAAATCCGGTGGTTTTATATTAGATTTAAAATTGGTGCTCCGCCCTTCAAACAGTGCTGGATATGGTCAGCTTTCTTTATCAAGTGCACTTTTACATAAATATGCCACTCATAAAATGCTTTCTTCAGAGAAGAACCTTGTTTCATGTTGTTGACAATAATCAAGATGAACTACAATGCTGTTTTCTTTCTCTTAACCATTTCATCCCATTGTTTTGATTTGTATTTCTCTCATAAAAATATTGTCAGGTAAAATAAAGTACGAAACCCTTGGTCCTGTCTTACAAGCTAGAGAACGTCTAGTTTTTAGCCTTTGTTGGGTGAGACTGGCTTTTTTTTTTTCCTTTCTCTTTTTTTCCTCTGCATATTAGGAGTATTCTGAAATATGCATTCACTCTGCCTTTCTCAGGTGGCCTCTTTCCCTGACATACTGAAGCAGGTTGTTAGTGTGCTTTGAGTTATGGCAACATGTCCAAAGAGACTTTGCCCTAGTGTAGGCCCCTCAATAGTCTTGCTTTTTAATTAAAATGAAAAAAAAAATTACATGGTAACCTTGTAGGACAAAATCATTATACATATAACGAGCTATCTTTTGAATTTGAAATCCAAAGATGTTCTTGAACTCCTTTGTATTTAATTTTACGTAAGTACTTGCAATTTTAGAAAAATAGATTGGCAATGAAGACGGGCCAACAAAGGAACAGCTTCTTCCCTTAGTAGTTAGCAGCAAATTATTGGCTTTTAAAGAAAATTGCTCCTTCACCCTGTTTTAAAATATGCGGTCTTTGTTTATAGCACATTTTGACTTTAATGCTGTGCAACACCATATATGTTATTTGCTTGTTTCTCTTCACATTGATTTCAAAGCACAGCAACCAAGGTAAAATTAAAGAAAATGATGCAAACATTAGA
>NW_016816310.1:5353-12348 GCF_001698545.2 Rhinopithecus bieti
TTTTTTTTTTCCTGTTGTTTGAGATTCTTGTATATTCTGGCCATTAGTCCCTTGATGGATGAACAATTTACAAATATTTTCACCCATTCTTCATGTTATCCACTAACTCTGTTGATTGTTCTTTTTGCTGTGCAGGAGCTTCTTAGTTTAATGAAATCTCATTTGTCTATTTCTGTTTTTGTTGCCTATGCTTTAGCAGTCTTAGACATAAAGTCTCTGCCTAAACCAATGTCCAAAAGAGTTTCCCCTAAATTTTCTTGTAGTACTTTTATAGTTTCTGGTCTTATATTAAGTATTTAATCCATTTAGAATTGATTTTTATATATGTTGAGAGATAGGGGTCTAGTTTCATTCTTCTGCACATGGCAACCCAGTGTTCACGAACTCGGAATCTATGTATTCTAATCCTTCCATGTTATCTTAGCATATGAGAATTCTAATGAAATATTTGTCATGTCAGATTTAATAAAGTTTCTTTAACAAATAGAGAGGTTATATATTAGCTTTTTCAGTTTAAAGATCAGAAAAATTAGGTTTGGGAAAGTTAGGTGACATGCCCATATTACACAGGGCTGACTTGCCTACAGGCTATGCAATTGATGCAGGAATTCTGCAAGTCTAATAGAGGAGTGAGGTTAGTTGTCCAACTCTTTCTTATGCAGACTGACTTAATATTACTGTCTTCAGCCCTGTACCTCTTTCTACCCTTGGGCAGGGCTTGAGGAATGGTAGATTATTAAACCAGGAGACAGATTATTGCCAGGAACAAAGAGAAATTTTCTCTGGGGCTGTTTAATTATTTTAAGAGGAATTTCCTCCTCTCTCTTGCATCTCCCCACTCCCCGACCTCTCTTTCTCTCTTTTTGCCTAGTGGGTATGTGTTTGGCTACTGTAAATATTGTAGTTTCAGTAAAGGAAAAAGGATGTTTGATTGATCAAGCGGCATGTTTATCATTAATTTTCCAGTCCTCCAACAATTGACATCTGCTGAATCATGAGCTTCTCTGTGATTCTAATTGATGAGATTATTATGAGAATGGGTTTGTATAATATGATTCCTCCTGTCCTGCTTCATCGGACGTCACCTCTCAATGCTTTTTGTGTGCAAGGAATTTGTTGGTATCTCTTGCCTACTGATGTGATTAAATATTCACTCTAATTTTAATGTTGTCATTATTGAGAAATTAGATAACGATATTTGGTCATTTTTTCATGTTTAGTCGTCTACAGATTGGTGACCATGAATGAAAAGAATTGAAAAGCACTAGGTTTGACCTTTGCTCAAACAGTTCACCCTGTCTTCTATGGCTTTTGCCTATTTATTCAAGCAATATTTATTAATTTTTAAAAAATTAATATTAGATCCAATGCCCTTTAAAAAGTATAACTCAGTTGTTTCTGTGGAGACCTAATATGTCTTTTCCTACAAATCCCACACAATGTTTTCTGAACCTCTTTTTACTGTATTTAAAATCATTAGCTTTGTTACTGAAGTCATTTATATGCCTCTGACTCCCCAGTCAGACTCCAAGCTCCAAGTCTTGGGGTCCATGGCTTTTAATCTTTATATTCTCAATTGTGTTTTGCCCATAGGATACCATAAATGTTTTTTCAATTGAATAAAATGACTTTATTCTACTTGGTATTCTTTATTTCAATTATGTATGTCTGATAAGTGACTTAATTAGGTTATGTTTTATGATTAAAAACACTAATGTAATATTTTCCTAAGGGTTCTTGATTTTCTAAATCTAATGTTCCGTAACTAAAATAATATTTTTGTTTAATTAGGTGAAACAAGAAAAAAAATATTATGGCATAAAGGGAAATAAAGACCATGGTTGGTACATAATTCACCACAGACATTGGAGTCAGCCAGACTAGCATGCTAATTTGACTTCACCTCTTACTTGCTGTGTGATCTATGGAAAGTCACTAAAATTATCTGAACTTTAGTCTCCTTATCAGTTAAATGAGTATAACAGGCTCTACTTTTTGTAGTTATTAAGAATGAATGACTTTGTTAATTAATTGTGATTTTTCACATACTAAACAAATCCTAGGTGTTACTGTCCCCATGAATGTTTCACATTTGTGAATGATGAATGTTCCGCTAAAACACTGATAGGGTGAAATTTGGTAAATGTCCTATCTTAGTCACTTCATTGTTCTCAACCGCTGACACAGGGCCTACTTACTAAATCTTTTCAGAACAACAACAAAAAAAAAAAAATGGAAGGAAAACAAAGGAAACACAGAAGTGGGGAATAAACTAAATAATATAATACATTAGTTTCAGATCTCTAACAATAATGGAAATTCTGCTATATTTAATAAGGTAAGTTCTATAATGTTTAGAAGTCATTTTTCTATAATATGAAGATCTATGTATGTTCTATTGCATGAGTTTATATTAATAATTTAATAAGAACAGTTTTTCAAATGTGCACCAAGTGCATGGTAAGTGGAATTAGAATTCCTTGTGTTCCCTGAGACACGTAGATTTAAACATGTTCTTAATCTATAAGCTGAATTCATGAGGAAGTTAAACAGTATTTTTTTCTTTCTATTTTTTTCACTATCTTAACAAACCTAGTTCTGTGGAAAATATGCAAGAAAAAGTATTTAAGTCCCACCATATTTTCTATTTCAGTGTGCAGCATGACAAGGAGGATGAAGGGAATGCCAGTTTGGAAAGGCTGACTTGGTGGGTGAGCAGCAGACAGTGGGGGAGACACAGTGTGACAGTAATCCCTCTATTTCTGGTTCAGAGGCTTCCGAAGAAACAGGACTTGAAAGCAGAGAAGAAAAACTGTCAGGAGCTTAGAGACATCTTTGTGTCATGCATCAAAAAACAGCTTGAGGAGTCAGACACATTCTGCTACTTGTTACCTGAGTGTTGTTGCAGAGGTTACTTCAAAACCTCAGCTCCTCAGTTGCCTCCTCTGATAAAGGCACTGATAAACTTTACTTTTCAGGGGAAACCTGAGGATGAAGTTATATATGGGAGAACACCTGGTATACACTTAGTGNTTGTTTCTCTTCACATTGATTTCAAAGCACAGCAACCAAGGTAAAATTAAAGAAAATGATGCAAACATTAGAATATTCTCTATTTACCCATACACCCAAATTACCATTCTGTGCTTTAGCTAAGCCACATTATTAATAAGTGCAATTGTTAAAACTATTATTTTCAGCAAATCAATAGTATATTTCAGGGGAATGATAAATAGAGCCAACTATATCTATATCTATCTTCATATAGATATATAGTCATAGTGGATCGTATGGATATACAGTTCACTGTGTATTATGACAAGAAAAGAGCAACTAAATGATGAGCTGACTGAAGATAATATTCCAAGATAAGTAGTTGAAGTGATTGAAGTGTTTTTTCCTGCAACCAACACGACATGATCAATATCTTTAAAATCCAGTGTGCATGGTAAAGAAAATCCCGAAGGTAAAGGCCATGTGATGAGTTGGAAAGAGTTCAGGCTATGGAGGGTGGCAGACTTCATTTGGAATCCAGTTTACTTGCTGCATGACGGGACACATGGTTAAAACATTTAACTTAACCTAATTTTCTCACCTGGAAGATGGAAATAATTAAATTGACATGACATAACTGTTGTGAATGTTAATAGCAATTACTTGCTTAAAGCACCTGGCAGGGGGCCTAGCATTAAGTAAGGAATGAGTCAGTGTTTGAATGCCCTACTCGAGTAAAGAGGAAAACTAGGGCTCTGTATGGGCTGGCAGTAAGGACTGGAGGCTAAGGCAGAAGTGGGGTTGACTCCTGTTTCTGAACACAAGGGGGAAAAGCACTATATAGTAACTCTGGTGAAGCCAGGTTGGAGACTTAGGAACTGATCCAAAGCATCAATCCGAGGGACAAAGTGGTTAGAAAAGCTCCAGCAGTAAACATCCTGGAAACGGAGACAGATAGGATGGACTGCACAGTTTGAAAGGATGAACACAGAAGGTGGAGCCCAGAGAGAATTTGTGGATCAATGGGACCCGCATTAGGAGGGAGTGTTCCTTAGGGTCTCTGTGCCACAGCAGTGAGTGAGGAAAAAAATAAACACTTTTAGGCCAATTTTGTTGAACACTCTCAATAAAGTCCAGCTATTATGAACATTCTGGTAATGATTGTTTAATGTTAACAGAAATGGGCCAGGTGTGGTGGCTCATGCCTGTAATCCCAGCACTTTGGGAGGCTGAGGTGGGCGGATCACTTGAGGTCGGGAGTTCGAGACCAGCCTGACCAATATGGAGAAACCCCGTCTCTACTAAAAAATACAAAATTAGCCAGGTGTGGTGGTGCATGCCTGTAATCCCAGCTACTCAGGAGACTGAGGCAGGAGAATCGCTTGAACCCGGGAGGCAGAGGTTGCAGTGTGACAAGATCGTGCCATTGCACTCCAGTCTGGGTAACAAGAGCAAAACTCCATCTCAAAAATAAATAAATAATAAATAAATAATATTAACATAAATGGATATATATTGTAGGGTAAGAGAGCTTGCTCAAATGTGAAGGATTCGATTATTGATATGGATTTACGTATCTAATCCTCAGACTGCTCAAACTTCATTTATTAATAGGGGCCTCATCTCATGAAACTCTACTCTGCCGCAATCAATTTTCCAGTAACTTCAGGCAAAATATGTATATTTCGGTCTGAATCTATAAAATAATGGCATCACCTTTCCTCATCTACCCTTTCAATCTGATTCCCAATTATTTCCTTCTTTGGGAAACCTGACTCCATTCAAGCTAATTTCCAAACTCATTTGAAATATTTTTATCCCTGTGCTTTTGTCTATACCATGTATAGTCTTCTTCATTAAATCCTACACCAATGCTGAAGGCCCAGCTCAAATATTAGCTTAGATACAATCAACTCTAAACTGTTTGGAAGATGGTTTACAATATGTCTTAATTAACGATACCCTGTATTTTTTATACATACAATATTAATTTCTTGAAAAGTTGCATAATTTGCTTTTCTGTTAAAAACATTGTATTTGTACAAATTTACTGGGTACATGTGAAATTTTGTTACTTGTATATAATATGCAGTGGGGAATTTATGGTGTTTAGGGGTGTCCATCATCCAACTACAATACATTTTTGTTAACTATAGTTACTCTACTATCAAACATTGAATTCATTCTTTCTAACCGCATATTTGTGTCCTTTAACACACTTCTCATCCTTCTGCTTCCCCACTCACCTTTCCCAGTCTCTGTTATCTGTCTTTCCACAATCTACCTCCATGTGATCAAATTTTTTAGCTCCCACATAAAAGTGATAGATAATTTGTGATATTTGTCCTTTTGCACCCAGCTTACTTCATTTATTTATTTATTTATTTTATTATTTATTTTATTGTACTTTAAGTTCTAGGGTACATGTTCACAACGTGCAGGTTTGTTACATATGTATACTTGTGCCATGTTGGTGTGCTGCACCCATCAACTCGTCACTTACATCAGGTATAACTCCCAATGCCATCCCTCCCCACTCCCCCCTCCCCATAATAGGCATCTAATATAATAACCTCCAGTTCCACCCATGTTGCTGAAAAGGACAGGATATCATTTTTATGGCCTAATAGTATTCCATTGTGTATATACACCACATTTTCTCTGTCCATTCATCCATTGATGGACACCTAGGTTGATCCATGTCTTTTCTATTGTGAATACCTATGCAATAACCACATGAATGTAGGTATTCCTTTGAGATATTTATTTATTTTTTTCTCTTTAGATAGATACCCAGTAATGGGATTGCTGGATCATATGGTAATTCTGTTGTTAGTATTTTAAGAAATCTTTGTCTTTTCCATTGTGTCTGTACTAGTTTACATTCCAACCATAGTATATAAGAGTTCCCGCATCCTCATGACCATGCATTATTTTTTGTCTTTTTAAATATTAACCATTCTGACTGGGGTAAGATGATATCTCATTGTGATTTTGATTTGGATCCTCTGATGATTAGTGATGTTTAGCATTTTTTGATATACCTGTTTGTTATTTGTATGTCTTATTTTGAGGAATGTCTATTAATGTCCTTTCCCACTTTTTGATGGGATTATTTTTTTTTTTCCTGTTGTTTGAGATTCTTGTATATTCTGGCCATTAGTCCCTTGATGGATGAACAATTTACAAATATTTTCACCCATTCTTCATGTTATCCACTAACTCTGTTGATTGTTCTTTTGCTGTGCAGGAGCTTCTTAGTTTAATGAAATCTCATTTGTCTATTTCTGTTTTGTTGCCTATGCTTTAGCAGTCTTAGACATAAAGTCTCTGCCTAAACCAATGTCCAAAAGAGTTTCCCCTAAATTTTCTTGTAGTACTTTTATAGTTTCTGGTCTTATATTAAGTATTTAATCCATTTAGAATTGATTTTATATATGTTGAGAGATAGGGGTCTAGTTTCATTCTTCTGCACATGGCAACCCAGTGTTCACGAACTCGGAATCTATGTATTCTAATCCTTCCATGTTATCTTAGCATATGAGAATTCTAATGAAATATTTGTCATGTCAGATTTAATAAAGTTTCTTTAACAAATAGAGAGGTTATATATTAGCTTTTCAGTTTAAAGATCAGAAAATTAGGTTTGGGAAAGTTAGGTGACATGCCCATATTACACAGGGCTGACTTGCCTACAGGCTATGCAATTGATGCAGGAATTCTGCAAGTCTAATAGAGGAGTGAGGTTAGTTGTCCAACTCTTTCTTATGCAGACTGACTTAATATTACTGTCTTCAGCCCTGTACCTCTTTCTACCCTTGGGCAGGGCTTGAGGAATGGTAGATTATTAAACCAGGAGACAGATTATTGCCAGGAACAAAGAGAAATTTTCTCTGGGGCTGTTTAATTATTTTAAGAGGAATTTCCTCCTCTCTCTTGCATCTCCCCACTCCCCGACCTCTCTTTCTCTCTTTTGCCTAGTGGGTATGTGTTTGGCTACT
>NW_016816310.1:14792-20084 GCF_001698545.2 Rhinopithecus bieti
GTTTTGTTTTTGTTTTTGTTTTTGTTTTTGTTTTTGTTTTTGTTTTTTCTGGTGGTGTGACCCAAACCTTCATTCCTGAGGGGTCTGGACCATTTGTAGTCCTTCCTGGACTTGGTTGTTGTAGTTTCACGTTGACTTTAATAACAGGGCATGGTAATACTGAGACACCCTAATGGATCTCCTGTATTCCATGCATGATCTTCCTTACCTCCACTATAGAGTAGTAGACTGATTTCATCTTGATGGTCCAGGTCAATCACACTGGCCAACACTGTAACTCCCTTCTTAGCCTGTTGACTTAAAGGTAGGAGGAGTCCAAAGCATCCACGTGGCAATCTTAACTTCCAGTTTAATGGAATTGTTGTTTTGTCTCCTGGTGGCAGTGTTCCTCCCTCTGGAACTCAGACCTCTAGACCAGCAGAATGTAATGTGGCAGGAACAGGAAGCAAAAATTTTGCTAGTGGATCACTAGCAATGATGGTGTGTAGTGCCACTTCCACTTCTACCCCTTGATTCCTGGACCCATGAATCCTGGCTATAGGAGAAACAGTAGCATATATTGAATGCTGATTCAGAGCATACATGCTTCTTCCAAGTCCCTTCTGGAGAACTTTGCCTCAGCCCTGCAAAGTATGGTCACCTAGTTGGCATTGTAACTGTGACTTCAAAAGGCCATTCCACCATTCTATCAATCCAGCTGCTTCAGGATGATGGGGAACATGAGAAGACCAGTGAATTCCATGAGCATGAGCCCACTGCCACAGTTCTTTAGCTGTAAAGTGAGTGCCTTGGTCAGAGGCAATGCTATGTGAAATAGCATGATGGTGGATAAGGCATTCTGTGAGTCCACGAACTGTAGTCTTTGCAGGAGCATTGTGTACAGGATTGCCAAGCCCATATCCAGATTAAAAGTCTATTCCAATGAGGACAAACCTCTGTCCTTTCCATATTGGAAGAGGTCAGATATAATCAACCTGCCACCAGGTAGCTGGCTGATCACCCCAAGGAATGGTGCCATATCAAGTACTCAGTGTTGGTCTCTGCTGCTGGCAAATTGGACACTCAGCAGTGGCCGTAGCCAGGTCAGCCTTGGTGAGTGGAAGTCCATGTTGCTGAACCCATTCATAACCTCCATCCCTGCCACCATGGCTACTTTGTTCATGGGCCCATTGGGCGATGACAGGGGTGGCTGGGGAAAGAGGCTGAGTGGTGTCCACAGAATGGCTTATCCCATCCACTTGATTATTAAAATCCTCCACTGCTGAGGTCACCCGTTGGTGAGCACTCACATGGGATACCAATATTTTCACAGTTTTTGGCCACTCAGAGAGGTCCATCCACACACCTCTTCCCCAAATTTACTTGTCACCAATTTTCCAATTATGCTTCTTCCAAGTCCCTGATCATCCAGCCAAACCATTGGCTATAGCCCATGAATCAGTATATAATCGCACAAGTGGCCATTTCTCCTTCCATGCAAAGCGCACAAGGTACACTGCTCGAACTTCTGCCCACTGGGAAGATTTTCCCTTCACCATTCTCCTTCAGGGATGTCCTAGAAAGGGGCTGTAGTGCTACAGCTGTCCACTTCCGGATGGTGCCTGCATACCGTGCAGAACCATCTGTGAATCAGGCCCTAGTCTTCTCTTCCTCTGTCAACTGATCATAGGGAACTCCCTATGAGACCGTTGGTGCAGGCTAGGGGAGAGAAGGCAGAGTGGCAGGAGTGGAGACCATGGACATTTGAGCCACTTCCTCATATAACTTACTTGTGCCTTCAGTACTTGCTCGAGCCCGATCACATGTATACCACTTCCACGTGATGATGGAATGCTGCTGTGCATGACCCACTTTATGTCTAGACAGGTCAGAAAGCACCCAGTTCATGATAGGCAGTTCAGGTCACATGGTGACTTGATGTCCCATGGTCAAACGTTCAGTTTCCACCAAAGCCTAGTAAGAGGCCAAGAGCTGTCTCTCAAAAGGAGAGCAGTTATCTGCAGAAGATGGCAAGATCTTGCTCCAAAATCCTAGAGGCCTCTGCTATGACTCACCTATGGGACCCTGCCAAAGGCTCCAAACAGCATCCCTATCTGCCACCGACACTTCAAGCACCATTGGTCTGCTGGGTCATATGGCCCAAGTGGCACAGCAGCTTGCACAGCAGCCTGGACCTGTTGCAGAGCCTTCTCCTATTCTGGACCCTACTCAAGACTGGTAGCCTTTTGGGTCACTCAATAAGTGGGCTGGAGTAGCACACCCAAATGAGAAATGTGTTGCCTCCAAAATCCAAACAGGCCCACTAGGCATTGTGCCTCTTTCTTGGTTGTAGGAGGCACCAAATGCAGCAACTTATCCTTCACATTACAAGGAATATCTCAAAAGGTCCCACACCACTGGGCCCCAGAAATTTAAGTGAGGTAGAAGATTCCTGAATCTTCGTCGAATTTATTTTCCATCCTCTGACACACAATAAGTCCAGTGTGTTTGCTACTTCTTGCTCGCTGGATCCAATCAGCATAATGTCGTCAATGGAATGAACCTGTGTGATACCTTGTGGAAGTGAAAAGCTATCAAGATCTCTCTGAATAAGATTGACACATAGTTGGAGACTTGATACACCCCTGAGGAAGGACAGTAAATGTATATTGCTGACCTTGCCAGCTGAAGGCAAATTGTTTCTGGTGGGTCTTATGAACAGTAATGGAGGAAAAGGCATTTGTCAAGTCATTGGCTACATACCAGGTACCAGGAGATGTGTTAATTTGCTCAAGTAATGAAACCACATCTAGTACAGTAGCTACAATTGGAGTCACCACTTGGTTAAACTTACGATAATCCACTGTCATTCATGGGAGAGTTAAACAGGGATATGGTGGGAATCACCACGCCTACATCTTTCAAGTCTTTGATGGTTGCACTAATCTCCACAGTCCCTCCAAGGATGCGATACTGTTTTGATTTGCTATTTTCTAGGTAGAGACACATCTAATGGCTTCCATTTGACCTTTTCCGTCATAATAGCCCTCACTCTCCCAGTCAGGAAGCTAATGGGGCAGGGGGGGTGTCTGCCAGCTGCTAAGTATGTCTATGCCAATTATTCATTCTGGCACTGGCGAAATGACCACAGGATGAGACTGGGGATGCACTGGACCCACTGTAAGTTGGACCTGAGGTAAAACTCCATTAATTACCTGACCTCAATAAGCACCTACTTTAACTGGGGACCACAATGACATTTTGCATCTGCTGGAATCAACATCAGCTCAGAGCCAGTGTGTGGTAGTCCCCAAAATGTCTGATCATTTCCCTTTCCAATGCACATGTACCCAGGTAAAAGCCAGAGATCTCCTTGGGGAAGGATGGGAGAAAGATTCACTGCATAAGGTGTTGGTAATGTAGTGGTGTCCTTCCTCAAGGGGACCTGGCCTTTTCTTCATTCAAGGGATTCTGTCTCTGTAAACTTGCTCAAGTCTGGAAATTGATTGAAGGGTCATGATTCTGTTTTATAATTCAAATTAGCCTTTTGTCTACTCAACCTAGAAGTTTTCTGCTTGTGTAAATTAAGTAGGAATGTAGTAAGCATCCTATCAATTTCACTTCTAGGAATACTGTAATTAATTAGCCAATGCCAGAGGTCTACCTGAGTCAAACTATTCTGATTGCTGCTTTGCTTCTGCTGTCTATTATAGTAGCTACGCCCACCTTGCTTTTGATGGTTGAGTGACACAACTTGGCCACTGCCACTTCAGGATCCAATCATTCCCATTGTATTTACATTTCGCAGTTCAGTGACTGTAGTTCCCATTGTTAGATCTGACATACAGAGAAGAGCAATTACAGTGCTCTTCAAAGATGCAGCTGCTGCCCTCAAAAGTCTATTTCAGAAGGTATTGGTCAAAGGTATATCTTCTGGACCTCTCAGCGGGGATGAGTAGGTCTAAAGTGACTAATGTACTCCACCATCCCAATCTCCCTAAGCCTTTGGATCCCTTCCTCTACATTAAACCAAGGGAGATCAGGCATTTCCAGCTTGCTCATAATGGGCCATCTTTTAATCCACATTTCAGCTAACCAAGCAAATGAATGATTAGAATCTTTTTTAACTCCCTGAGCTGCAACATTAAATGCAAAGTCCCTACTTAGTGGGCCCAAATTAATAAATTTAGCCTGATACAACTCTATGTTTCTTCCATCATTATTCCATATGCCTAATATCCATTCTCATATCTGTTCTCCAGATTTCTGTTTATATAAATTAGAAAACTGAAACAGTTCTTTTCAAGTGTAGTGCACCTCCTCATGGGTCACACTCAGAGCCTCACCTCTAGGGTCCCACCTGGACTTTAGTTATAGGTCTAGAAGTAAACAGGGGTGATGGGGTGGCTCCTGAGGAGAATCAACATTATCTTGCCTGGCAACTGCCTCGGGGATGCCAGCACTGTTGCCTCAGGCAGCGCAGGGTTTATCTCCTCAGACAAAGGTGGAAAGGCTGATGGCAGCATGGGTCGGGGAGTGGGTGTTACTACTACTGGGGATGGGGAAGCTGCTGCTTCTGGCAAAAAAAGGTTCATCAGAGTTTGCAAACTCAGTGTCCCCAGCTTCATCAGGGTCCTCCCAGACGTCCCCATTCCAAGCTGCAGGGTCCCATTCTTTTCCAATCAATGCCCTCACTTTAACAGTAGGCACCTGGCGAGGCTGTGCATGCACCTTTCCTTACAGATCAGCTATTTGCATGATAAGAGCTTGTGTCTGCTTTTCCACAACTTCAGCTCTTCCTCCATGGGAGGTTGAGACTCTCACTCAGGGCAATCTTAGAGAATTTGAGGCTCAGTATCTGCTTCTGAATCCAGGTATATAATCCCTGAGTTCATCATTTTCTTTCATCACTTTGTCCACTGAACTTAGGAGCAAACAACCAGCTTCATTATGTTTCTTGGTTCTCCACATATGGTCAAAGGTATTATGTATAGAGTCACTAAACTCCTTGCCTCCCATGAGCAATGAATCAGGAGTGTCAAATGCATTTCTTTTGCATAACTCTCTAAACAGTTCACGCCAAGGACTATCAGTGTTCTCCATACCATTAGAATTAGAGTCCTTAGCATTTTAGGGTCTAATCATATTAAGCAGTTAACTCCAGAAACCCCAAAACCAATGAAAAAAGTCCATTCTTAATATTCTATTGCTCTAGAACCACTCCTGGTACCAAAATTTGTATTAGTCAGGGTTCTCTAGAGGGACAGAACTAATGGAAATACACACACACACACACACACACACACACACACA
>NW_016816310.1:20110-40051 GCF_001698545.2 Rhinopithecus bieti
ATGTATGTATATAAAGGGGAGTTTACTAAGTATTAACTCACACGATCACAAGGTCCCACAATAGGCTGTCTTCAGACTGAGGAGCAAGGAGAGCCAGTCTGAATCCCAAAACTGAAGAACCTGGAGTCTGATGTTCGAGGACAAGAAGCATCCAGCACGGGAGAAAGATGTAGGCTGGGAGGCTAGGCCAGTCTCTCTTATTCAGGTTTTTCTTCTTGCTTTATATTTGCTGGCAGCTGATTCGATTGTGCTCACTAGATTAAGGGTGGGTCTGCCTTCCCCAGCCCACTGATTCAAATGTTAGTCTCCTTTGGCAACACTCCAACAGACACACCCAGGATCGGTACTTTGCATCCTTCAATTGAGTTGACACTCAGTATTAACCATCACACTCAGTCATTCAGTAAAACTTGGGGATGTCTAGCTCAATCCTAAATGTAATACTTGGACTAGTCTTCTGAAAGTGAACAAAATAGTTTTAAATTATGATTCATTATCAAAAAGTAGGAAAGTATGATGTGTGCCATATCAATCTATTCTTTTAGGGTACGTTTAAATTCAGCATGGTTTTTTGAAATATGGGATTTCTTAATATAATATGTAGAATTGTTAGGGAGAAAGAATTATCAATCTAAAACAATTACAAAAAGCAATTGCTAAAAGTCATGCATTTAACCATACCTGTGACTGAAACCTAGTTCTTTTGGCCACAGTAGCCTAAGCTGATTTGGTGGAAGCATGCTGAAAATGTGAGCAAAGCAGCTTAATACCTGAGGTTTGTATCAGAACCACAAAGCTGAGATCAGTCAGAAATCTTAAAAACAACATCAATAATTTGGGGGAAAATACTTTAAATAAATAATCAGAAACAAAATACTTAATATACCAAAATTGTAACAACGACAGTGTTTACAATGGAAACTTTAGAAGCAAGTTAGATATCGAACAGTAGAAGAATGGTTAAAGAACCCATGATACCATATTATGGTCTTGTATATATTCATCGCAATGTTACTTAGAATTTCCAATGACCTGGGAAATAATCAAAATATCGTGTTAGACCCTAAACAGCAAGGTATAACACTTTAATAACATTTAAATAATGTATGTTCATGGGTGGATACATGTATGTGCATACCTCTATGAATATATTACAAAAAGATGAGATGTAATGGCTCTAAAATATTATTGAGCTTAATAACTAAGTTTTATTATTATAAGTATATATATATTTTTAATTTTACATTTAATATCTACTAACTGTAATGAGAAAAGCAAAATTATTTATAAAAATAAATTTATACACATCTACATTTTTTTCCTTAAAAATGTATGTGAGATATGAACTTAGAGTAAATTATGATGAATACATATTCAAGTAGGTCCAATTGACAATAAAATCTTCTTTGTTTATCTATGTCCATAGTGAGGTGACTTACCTTAAATTTATATACTACTAGTAGGTGAAAAGTGGGAGTACTTGAGAGTTGCCTCATAAATAATCATTGTTCTCTTGATGAATCCTCCTTGGTCTGGTGCGGTTCAATAATTCTTCTCATCTGTCCTATTTTCCAGCTGTCCCTCTCCCTCATGCCACCTAAATCAGTGACATTCATGCTTCTAATGGTGCAGCATAAATAATAAAGAATACTACAGGCCCAGGTCACAGTCTTAACCAAAACATTTTTAAAAAACCTGACAAAATAAGATGCATGATATACTTTACAATATGGTGTTATTTTTTATTAAACGTGTGATATCTGGCTTTTGTATGACTGTGACTAAGATCACTCTATTAAAATGAAAAATTTTAACAAACCTTTAGAGGTGGTTGCAGTTTTGATGGACTTGGGATAAGCCCCGTCTGAGTTTAGAAACATGTGTTCTATTTCTACTACAGACAAGCTATGTTTTATACATATATACACACACACATATATATATAAAATATGTTCACATATACATATGTATGTATATAGGTATATGAATGTGCATATATGTGTACATATACATACATATATGTATATGTATACATATATTCATACACATACATGCATATATATGTATGCATATGTGTGCATGCATACATATATATGCATGTATGTGTATGAATACCTCACCTCTCTCAGCCTTCCTAGAACTGAAGAGAGTTATGACCTTGATGTGGACTAGGTTTTGGCTTAAGGGAATGTTCTGGCTGATTTGCTCTTCTCCAGATAATGTGTGTGTATATGTGTGTATACATATATCACAATACATTGAGTCACACAAACTTTTTGATTTCCTGATGCATGTGAACTTTTACATGCCCATACTTTTCAATAGTCTATTAGTGTGCAATAGAACGTGTAAAATGTACTTAATTAAAATACTTTATTGATAAAAAATGCTAGACCAGGCGCAGTGGCACATGCCTGTAATCCCAGCAGTTTGGGAGGCCAAGAGGGGTGGATCACCTTAGGTCAGGAGTTAGAGACTAGACTGACCAACATGGTGAAACCCCTTCTCTACTAAAAATACAAAAACAAATAGCCAGGCGTGGTGGCACGTGCCTATAGTCCCAGGTACTTGGGAGGCTGAAGCAGGAGAATCATTTGAACCTGAGAGGTGGAGGTTGCAGTGAGCTGAGATCACATTATTGCACTTGAGCCTGGGCAAGAAGAGAGAAACTCTGTCTCGAAAAAAAAAATGCTAACAACCAACTGAGCCTTCAGATAGTCATCATATTTTTGCTGGTGGAGAGTCTTGCCTTGATGTTGATGACTGCTGACTGATCCGGATGGTGGTCGCTATAGGTTGGGGTGACTGTGCAATTTCCTAAACTAAAACAAAAATGAATCTTGCCTCTTAGATAGAAAGATTTCTCTACAGCGTGTTATGCTATTTGATAGCATTTTAACCACATTAGCGCTTCTTCCAAAATTGGAGTCAATGCACTTAAACCCTGCTATTACTTTACCAATTAAGTTGATGGAACATTCTAAATCCTTTGTTGTCACTTCAACAATGTTCGCAGCAGCTTCACCATAATTAGTTTCCACCTCAGGAAACTACTTTGCTCATCTGTAAGAAGCAATTCCTCATCCATTGAAGTTTTATTATGAGATTAGCAATCCAGTCACATCTTGAGGCTCCACTTCTCATTTCAGTTATTTTATTATTTTCAACACATCTGCAGTTACTTTCTCCACTGAAGCCTATGAATGCTGGAATCAACTTTATTTGAACTCTTTTAAAATCAATATTTTATAGCCTCCTATGAACCACAGATGTTCTTAATGACATCTAGAATGATGAATCCTTCTCAGAAGGTTTTCAATTTACTTTTCCCAGATCCATTACAGGAATCACAATCTATGAGAGCTATAGTCTTATGAAATATGTTTCTTAAATAATAAAACTTGAAAGTCAAAATTACTCTTTGATTCATGGACTGCGGAATGAATGTTTATTAGCAAGCATGAAAACAACATTAATCTTATGTACAGCTCCATCAGAGCTCTTGGGTGACCAGGTATATTGTCAATGAACAGTCACATGTTGAAAGAAATCTTATTTCCTGAGCAGTAGGTCTCAACAGTGGGTTTAAAATATTCAGTAAACCATGTCGTAAACAGTTGTGCTCTCATTCAGGTTTTGTTGTTCTATTTATACAGCACAGACACAGTAGATTTAGCATAATTGGGGGGACCCTGGGATTTTCAGACAGAATGGTAAATGGACGTTGGCTTCAACTTAAAGTCACCAGCTGCATCCGCCTTTTAAATGAGAGTCAGCCTGTCCTTTCAAGTTTTGAAGTTAGTCATTGACTTCTCCTCTGCAGCTGCAAAAGTCTTGGATGTCGTCTTCTTCCAACAGAAGGTGTTTTTTCTTTTATTGTTGTTGTTGTTGTTGTTTCTTGTTTTGTTTTGTTTTGAGATGGAGTTTTGCTTTTATTGCCCAGGCTGGAGTGCAATGGTGCAATCTCGGCTCACCACAACCTCTGCCTCCCAGGTTCAAGCAATTCTCCTGCCTCAGCCTCCCAAGTAGCTTGGATTACAGGCATGCACCACCAAGCCCAGTTAATATTTTTTTGGTATTTTTAGTAGAGACAGGGTTTCTCCATGTTGGTCAGGCTGCTCCCAAACTCCCGACCTCAGGTGATCTGCCCGCCTCAGCCCCCCAAACTGCTGGGATTACAGGTGTGAGCCACCACACCTGGCTGAAGGTGGTTTTATCTACATTTAAAATCTATTGTTTAACGTAGCCATCTTCACCATTTACATTAGCTAGATCTTCTGGATAAGTGACTGCACCTGCTACATTGACATTTGCTGCTTCACGTTATGGAGATGGCTTCTTTCCTTAAACCTCATGAACTAACCCCTGCTGGCTTAAAACTTTTCGTAGAGGAAAAGCCTTCTCACCTCTCTCAGCCTTCCTAGAATTGAAGAGAGTTATGACTTTGATGTGGACTAGGTTTTTGCTTAAGGGAATCTTCTGGCTGATTTGATCTTCTCCAGGTAACCAAAACTTTCTTCATATCAGCAATAGATGGTTTAGCTTTCTTATCATGTTTTTGTTCACTGTGGTAGTAGTTTTAATTTTATTCAGGAACCTTTTATTTGCATTCACAATTTGGCTAACTGGCACAAGAGGCCTAGCTTTCAGCCTAGTTCAGCTTTTCACATGCCTTTCTCCCTAAGCTTAATTATTTATAGCTTTAAGAAAGGTGAAACTCTCACTTGAACGCTTAGAGGCCATTGTAGGGTTTTTAATTAGCTTACTTTCAACACTGTTGTGTGTCAGAGAATATAGAGACTTGAGGAGAGGTAGAGAGATAGAGGAACAATTGGTTGGTGGAGCAGTCAGAAAACACACAACATCTATCTATTTAAGTTCACCATCTTATATGATTAAGTTCAACATCTTCTATAGATGCAGTTCATGAGGCCCTAAAACAAGTACAAGCATAATATAAAAAGATCAGTAATTGCAGATCACCATAACAGATACAATAATAATAAAAAGGTTGAAATATCACCAGAATTACCAAAATGTTTTGACACAGAGACTTGAAGTGAGCATATGCTGTCGAAAAGAAAAAAAATGGTGTCAATAGATTTGCTGAACCCAGGATTGCTACAAACTTTTCATTTGTAAAAGTGCAAAATCTGCAAAGCACCATAAGTCAAAACACAATTACATGAGATATGCCTGTATACAGATAGAGCATCCCTTAATCCAAAATCTTAAATTTGAAAGCTTCAAAATTCAAAACTTTTGAGTGTCAACATGGCAACACAGGAAAATGCCACACCTGACCTCATGTAATGGGTTACAGTCAAAATGCTATCAAAACTTTGTCTCATGCACAAGATTATCAAATGTATAAAATGACCTTCAAGCTATTAGAATTGGGTTCCTTCTTCAAAATATGTCAGTATGTATATGAAAGTATTCAAAAATTCAAATAAATCCAAAACAGTTCTGAACCTAAGCATTTTGGATAATGGATACTCATCCAATGTGTGTGTGTGTGTGTGTGTGTGTGTGTGTGTGTGTGTGTGTATCCATATACGTACTTATATGTTCCCCTTCTCTTTGAGTTGGTTTCCCTGTCTGGAAAACTAGTGGTTGGAGATCATGAATGCAAAATCACCTGTCTGTCCCAAGCTATGTTCCCTCTGGATATTAAAAATAATTCAAAGCTCAGAAATTTGGGATCATGTTATCATATGTTTTCAGTGTCATAAAATGATTAAAAGCTACAGTTTTCATTTTATCTTAAAATGAAAGTGATGACTGTAAACCAGGGGTCAAAATTAGTTGTGAACAAAGAGTTTGTTTTTTTGTTTCGTGGCACTTCATCTAGATGATTATAAGCCTCAAAGAACATAATAACAGACAGTGAATTAAGTCAAGGAAACTTACTCATTGTTTATGTGTGCTTTTTTGAAGGCTGAGTTTTTCTAGTGTATTTGAAGGACTTTAGATCATGCTCATTTGTGAAAGTGAGCCATTTCTTTTCCTGGGTATAAGAATATGCATTTTCAAGGTAGACCAAGTTTAATTATGTCCTCCCCTAGAAAAGCATGCCTGAAACCACACAGACAAATTCTCCGCCCTAAAACAGATCTCTGTATGTGAAAATTGTTTGCAGTATTGCTCGCAGTCCATGATTTATAATAAAAATTGATTTTCTTTTGGCCAAAGAAAAAATATTTAGAAGTAAGGACAGATATATTTTTGCTTCTTACCGATGAATTAAGCCACACTATCTTCAGGGTATTTCTCCATCTAGTTTAAGAGATAACTTTAAAATCATTACAAAGTGAAACACTATGTATTGTGAAATCGTAACACACAAACCAAGCACAAAGGGAAAGGTAGACTGTTACAATTTCAGGAATCCATAGAGGGCTTCATAGCAGAGATGGACACTTAACATACCTTTGAAGTAAAGATATGGTAAGCAGCAAAATTGCTACTTTGCGATGCAGCAATTTATTCAAGGACATAGAAAGTACTCATCAAAATTTTACCTTGTAAATGCATCCATGCCTAGATTTCACCCTAGGACTATTTGAATACAGAACAACTAAATCACTTTTCATTGTCTTGAATTACAAATTATTTCTATTTATTATTGCATGGAAGTATCAATCAAGACTAGCCAAACTATTTTCTAAAATGCAAGTAAAATAGCTATAATTAAATTAATCAAAGTAGAAATTTCTTTGATCATCTTTTATGCAGAAAACTGAAATTATATACTAAGGATACTTTCCTTACATTTGATATTCACGCCTTTATTCATCCACTCACATCACAAATACGTACTGAGCCCCTACCATGCTAATTTCTGAGGGAGTATGATAATGAAAAAAATAGCAAAGAGACAATATACTGTCAAAATAGAAAACAAAATAGAAAAAATAAAATACATTAGAGTTTACATTCTAACTTATATTGTGTGTACCTGTGTTTGTCTTTGCATATGTCTATGTATATGTCTTTGGGCACACACTTGCATGTATATGAAGCAGAGAGATTTAGCAGAAACTAGGAAAATCTAATAGCCATGAGACCCTAGTTTTAGTCATGGCATTAACAACACATTGCATTTCCTAAAGAAGGTCCCCAAAAACATTTCTTTTATAATTTGATTTTGACATACCCTACTCAAGGGGTAAAGTCTAATTTAAAACCGGGTAGCCCAGGGGTCCACAAGTCCCAGGCTGTGGACCAGTGCCTATCTGTGGCCTGTTAGGAACTAGGCTGCACAGCAGGAGGTGAATGGCTGGCAAGTGAGCATTATTGCCTGAGCTCCACCTCCTGTCAGATGAGTGGTGGCAATAGATTCTCATAGGAGCACAAACCTTATTGTAAATTGCGCATGCAAAGGATCTAGGTTGTGTGCTCCTTATGAGTATCTAATGCCTGATCATCTGAGGTGGAACAGTTTCATCCTGAAACCATCCCCATCCACCTCCCCACACCTAATCCAGGGAAATATTATCTTCCATGAAAGTGGTCCCTGGTGCCAAAAAGGTTGGGGACCCCTAAGGTAGACAATGCCAGAAAAGGTCAAACAACTTCTTCCTGGTTCTCTTGCAGCACTTCCTCTTGCGGAAGCCAGCTACCATCATCTAAGTCTGACTTCCCTGAGATTACCATGTTGGAGAGGCTACATATAGACACTTTGGTAAAAAGTCCTAGCTGATACCAGCGTTCTTCCAGTCATCCTCTGCAAGGTGTCAGACATGTGAGTAGAACAGCCTTGGACTCTCTAGACCAAGCTTTTCTAACCCACGGCCCAGGACGTCTTTGAATGTGGCTCAATACAAATTTGTAAACTTTCTTAAAACATGAGATTTGTTTTTTTAATCAGTTATCATTAGTGTTAGTGTATTTTATGTGTGGCCCAAGACAATTCTTCCAATGTGGCCCAGGGAAGCCAAAAGGTGTCTAGACTATTCCGTCCATCAGATAGGTGCCACAAAGTGACCTAAGTCAATGTTGTGAGGAGCAGAAGAATCATCCTACTGACCACTCTCAAGTTGCTTAATTACATAATATATAAGATGTGATTAAATAGTTGTGGTTTTAAGCCACTTGATTTTCAGGTGGTTTACATCACAGCAATAATAACTGGGATAGATGTACAGTTTAATAGCTATGTGACCATAGAAAAGTTAAGTACTCTGAACTTTGTTTTTATTTGTAAAATGAAAATACCAATATATGTCCTTCCTACCCAACATAAATTGGAGGTGTCATTTTAGCATTATTCTCCTCAAGCCCACATTTGTCTTTCATTTACTCAGCAATTAAACAGCAAGTTAGTCTCATTTCTACAACCTGTCATTCCCCAGTATAGTTTCCATCAAGAAAGTCAAGTTGCAAATGAGATCAGAGTGTAGTGCCGCCATGTTTAATTCTCAGAGTCAACTGCTGGCTCTGACACACCCTGTGATTCACTGCCTATAGATTTCAATTTTGCCAGAATTCGAGAAACTTCATTTAACACACCTTCATAAACCTTCTTTTCACAGTGACTATAAGGGGCCTATTAAACATATTTGTAAACTGATTTTACAAACTTAAATCCAGGCAGTTTACTGGGTTCTTCTGACTTCTTTTCATATGCAAATGTAAAAAAAATTCACTTTTCCATTACAATGAAAAATTGAACATATACCGTGCCCTGTCTGATAATCGGTCCCTTCTCCTGCCACTGATATGGAAGTATAAAAATTCAGGTTGTCCCATGCCTTTTATATTTCTCTGATGGCCGATGAGGTATTCCTGATGGTAGCTGAAGACTGACCCTTTGATCACACATTTCTTATAAGTAAGCAATTCTAGGCTGTGAGATCTTTGATTTATATACATCTCTCTGACTTCAATGTTTGTTTGTAAGGCAAGTTTCTATAGGTATACCCAACATTAAGTACACATGATGTTTAAAAATCTGGATTTATGAAATGGGAAAAATAGAAGGAGTGAAGTTATTCTATACTTCACGATAGGCCTATCTATGGTACTATAAAGTAATACTATAGGCTTATCTATATATAGGCTATCTAGATAAGCCTATAGTATTACTTTAAATACTGCTTCACAAGAGTAACTTTAAATACAGTATTAGTTATAAAAATGTAGACATACACAGAAATTTTCAGGTTTGCATCTATTTTGCAGAGTAGGTTGCATCTGTATATATTATAACTTTTTGTATGTTATTGTTTCAGTACAGAAACCTAAAGTAATAGGCATCACCTTGTTCACTGCCCTTTATATACAGAAATTAAGCTAGGCTTATCATATGCTCTCCTTGCGGTAATCTTAAAGTAATCATTTTACTCCCATTTTAAAGATGAGAAAATTGATTCTCAGATAAATCAAGTGTGATGGTTAATATGGAGTGTCAACTTGATTGGATTGAAGGATGCAAAGTATCACTCCCAGGTGTGTCTGTGAGGGTGTTGCCAGAGGAGATTAATATTTGTGCCAGTGGACTGGGAGAGGCAGACCCACCCTCCATCTGGATGGGCACCATATAATCAGCTGTCAGCATGGCTATAACAAATCAGGCAGAAGAAGCTGGAAGGACTTGACTTGCTGAGTCTTCCAGACTTCATCTTTCTCCCACGCTGGATGCTTCCTGCCCTCAAACATCAGACTCCAAGTTCTTCAGCTTTTGAAATCTTGGACCTACACCAGTGGTTTGCCAGGGACTTTTGGGCCTTCAGCCACAGACTGAAGACTGCACAGTCAGTTTCTCTACTTTTGAGGTTTTGGGACTTGAACTGGCTTCCTTGCCCCTCAGCTTGCAGATGATCTACTATGGGACTTCACCTTGTGATCGTGTGAGTCAATACACCTTAATACATTTAGAACACTGGAGCCTTCTATTCCTAGGACTAGTCTGTATGAGTGAGTGTGTGTTTATATATATATATGTATGTATATACATATGTATATACATACATATACATATACATACATATTTGTATATATGTATACATATGTATATACATATATGTATATGTATATACGTATACGTATATGTATGCATACATATGTATATACACACACACACATATATATGCACATACACATCTATCCTATTCTGTCCCTCTAGAGAACCCTGACTAATACATTAAGGTATTGCCGAAGGTCACTCTGTGGAAGATGGTAAAAATTTGATTTAAATTACAGTTTAACCTGAAACTGCCTGCGTATCCTTTGCCTTCTGTTATTTCCCAATACCCATCACTTACGCTTAAACCACAATAAATAGTTTGAGGCATAAGCATTTGAACCTTACTACTGTTGCCCGTAGGGTTCTCTCCCTCTATAATGCTGTTATCCTCATTTCTACATCATATGAGGCATAAGTCTTATAGTAAGTTTTGAAAGTCTCATAACATTCTCTCATTTTCCTGTCTTTTCATAGCATTTCATGGCACCTTTCTCATATGACTGATCACATTCTTGGATCCATTATCTATGTTCATGTCTTAGCTCTCCAGCCAGCCTGTGGTAGTAATAATCAGATCTGTGTAGTGCTTTACAGACACACTGCATCTTCCCATGTATCTTCTCTTTTAAGGAAGACTCTTCTAGTGACTGAAAATTATGAACTCACATTTTGGGGCCAATATGAGAGTGAAAATTCGAAATGAAAGTACTATGATGTATTTTCCTCTAATTTATCATTGATATATTCTTTTCTAGAGAGTTATGAATCTCCTAAAATCATAAAAATTATATCTCTACATCTATTTGTACTTGCCATTTCATCTACCTTTTTTCCAGAGTTTCAATCAGATGAGGCCTTCTGGAATATTAATTTATAAAAGTAATTTTATCTTTAGCTGTTTAGAGATACCTACAAAATCTACAGTAGGTTGTGATTGACATTTTAAAATTATGGCCAGTGAACTTGGGCAACCAGTGTTCTAACATTTGCATCTCTGTTTGGCTCCATTATTCTCTATTCTTTGTCTTGACAGCTATGCTATCATTCTTGTACATTGGTTAAACTGTTATGTCTTTGTGGGGAAAAAAATGGCTCCAGAATAAATTCACCTGCTTCTTGATGAAAGAACAAAAGGAACAGTGGAGTCTTAAAAAGAGATCGATTTTAGACAGAAAAGAAAGTAATAGAACTGAGGCTAAGTTAAAGAGAAGAAGGTGTTTCATGGTTGCTCACATTCTCGGTGTCAACAAACCAACCTTCCAAATGTCCTGTATAGAAATAAGACAAATATAATTTTCTGTTTAAATTGATAAAAAAAAAAAAAAAAACTGTTCATGAAGTGCTAGATAAAACGTTACAAATTTGAAAGGGTTATTTACTTTTTAAATATATATTGCATTTCATGTGATAGGGAGAACTATATAGTATTCTTTTTTATAGTGATATTTTCAACTGAGAGCCTACATGAAGTTATTAAGACTCGATCTTATTCCTGAAAAGCTTGCCAGCCTACTAATCTTTCAATTATTCATGCTGCATCTATTTTCATATAATCGACCGCATTTGAGGCAGGGTAAGGTGAGTGACAAGATCTGGATTCCAAAAAAACCTCTTATTTCAATGCAGAAAAAGCTCAGGTTATTTTCTTACTTCTGTGGCCCTTTATTTCTTTCACTTACTTGTGAGTTATTGCTCTGCAAGTTTTGTTTGCCTTCTCTAAACTTTTATGCCTTAGGAATTAACATTCTTGTATGCGATGGTAATTTTTCATTTGCCGTTTTCTCAGAGATGTACAAAATATTGAACCCACTTTTCTCAAATACAGTACCTAAAGCAAAATGAATGAAAGCATGTTTCTAGCATACTTGCCTCTTTTATGTTGTATTTTTTGACTTATCAAGAATTATTTATAAGTGCATTTTCTTGAGCATATGTATTGCTTTCAGAAACATTATCAATGCAAGACCTAAGCAAGAAAACTTAAGTCCTTCATTCTTTAACCTCTAGGTAGTTACTGCTTAGGAGGCTACATCCATTTTTCTAGTTAAGTAACAAAAATGTCCTTCAGTGTGTATAACTTTAAGGGAAACCATTGATTTCTAATTACATATTGAATTTTACCACCCCACAAGTTATAGAAAATTAGAAGAAAAATGTATTTGCACAAAGCCTGTATTGGAAGTGGGATTTTTTTTATGTTTGCTCTAGTGTTATTTTATTGATTCTATAGCACTGTTCGTTTTATTCCTTGAAATATCAATCCTGTCATTTGGTTAAACCTTAAAAGTTAATTCTGTAATCTGGAAAATGTCTATAAAAATGTCCCAAAATGTGTGAGGAAGAATCACAATTCAGAACACTGTAGCCTTCTATTCCTGGGACTAGTATGTATGAGTAAGTATGTGTTTGCATATGTTTGTAGCAGGTAAATAAGGGTAATTCCTTAGCTCATAGTAAATTTAACACCTATTCCCTGCATGCGGTTGTGCTATATTCTTAGTTACAGTGCCTCTGTCCAAATAGTGTTCACACACTGTTTATTATCCCAACTCAGATACCTCATGTGAGCTTCAGACACATAAACAAGATAACACCCGAAACAATATGTGACACATTATAAGCAGTGAATATATATTTGTTATATATTTCTCTCTGGGCTCTTAGATACTGACATTTTGGGGGATTCTGACTCCCTCCTTCTCCATGATCTCTTCTACTCTCATACTTCAACTGCCAATATATGCCAACAATTTTTAAAAATGTATTTCATCGGCTCAAACTTCTGTTCCAACTTTCAGATCCATATATCCAGCTTTCTACTCTACATATGCACGTGCATGTCCAAGCGTTCCTTAAATACAAGATGCTTATTACGGAATTCATGATCTTCAAACTCTATCCTCATTTGATCTTCATCTTAGTAAATGAAATCAGCATTCAGCCAGCTGCAATGACAGTACGGTAAACAGACTGTAAGGTATCCCCCTAATTCCCACCTCCTGGGAGTTGGAACAGAAGTTTGAGCTGATGAGCACCTTTCTGGAATCTTCTCCCCTTGAGTATGTGTGGGACCTATAACTTACTTCTAACCAATAGAACACCAGGAAAGATGATAGGATGTCACTCCCATGGTTATGTCACACCACGTAAGACTATACCTTGCTACTCAACTAACTGTAGAAACTCTCCTTACTGGCCATATTAGAAAGATTAGCCAGGCATTGTGGCTCACGCCTGTAATCCCAGCACTTTGGGAGGCTGAGGCGGGTGGATCATGAGGTCAAGAGATCAAGACCATCCAGGTCAACAAGGTGAAACCCCGTCTGTACTAAAAATAAAACAATTAGCTGGGCGTGGTGGCATGCACCTGTAATCCCAGCAACTCAGGAGGCTGAGGTAGGAGAATCACTTGAACCCAGGAGGTGGAGATTGCAGTGAGCCGAGATGGTGCTACTGCACTCCAGCCTGGCAACAGAGTGAGATTCCATCTCAAAAAAAAAAAAAAAAAAAAAAAAAAAGAAAGGGTCATGCAGCACAGAATTGCGAACGGCCTCTAGGAACATGGTGAATTTTGGTCCAGTGAGAGTAAGTTAGGCATAGAGTGTATTTGACGGAAGGAATTCCAGAGAAAGAGCCAGGAAAGGTGGTTTCAGGCTAGTTTGTGAAGAGCATTGTCCGGCAATGTGAAAATAATTTGTTACCATGGCAAAATTTGGTTTACTCATTCAATAAAGTTGTTCAATGCCTTTTGAGTGCAAGCACGTTGTTAGGCACTGAAGATGCAGCTGAGAACAAAGCAAATGAAAATCCCTGTCTCAGGAGCAAGGAGTCATTGAATGATTGAATGTCAGCAAAGCATCTCTGAATGATGACATCAGGGTATATGTGAGGTCATATTTGTATTTCAGAAGAATAATGAAAGAAAAGAGAGAGATTATAAGATGAGAGCATGGAAGAAGGAAGAAGTGGAATCAATTTAACAAATGGTGAGTTAATATAATATTTTAAAAATACCAAATAGGAAGGAGATGGGCGAATGAAGCAGGCAAGAAGAACAGGTGCTTATCACAAATGAGCACAACATTACTAACATGGTAAGACATTGAATCCAGTGCTTGACTTCATTCTACTTTTTCCTATTCACAGTCAACTGTGGCTAAGCTACTTGGTTAGGGGTTTATTTATGCATATTTTGTGATTGTCTTTTCAAGCAAATACGGTTTGATTGGCCCTTTAATTTTACAGCTCGTTGTCTGAGGTAATAGTTTTTATCTGAGGTTCTCCGGGCCATGTGTTAACATTATTAGAACAGTAGGCCTTCTGCCACTTGGAAATAAAATCCATTCCTGAGAGCAGCTGCTTGTCTTCATTGGAAGAAATGTTTTACATGAATTTTACAGTTTTCCTACTTGACTCTCAGTTTTTACTCTCTATTTGTTGGTGATGACCTTGTCTATATTTGTAAGTGTTCTGTTGCATTTTTTTCAGAATCATATTTAAGACGTCTATGACAAACCCACAGCCAACATTAACCTGAATGGGGAAAAGTTGAGTGCATTCCCCCTGAGAACTGGAACAACACAAGATGCCCACTTTCACTGCTTTTATTCAACATAAGGCAGAGTAACATTTTGAAAGCAAGTTACTATACTTCAATGTGCTTTTCAGAGTGTGCTGTAGGAACAGAACACATGAGCATAATCTCCAGGGTAAAGACAGTTTGCCATTTTTCTATTAAACACACACACACACACACACACACGAACCCACACATATATGTAATTAATGTCCCAGAATTTATCAAGATTGGGAAATAAAAAGGGAATAAGAGAATTCTATTTGAGAAGATTAGCATATTTACAAATAATTAACACCATATAAAAATTACTTTAAGGATTATATACTTAGCTTATTAAACTGCATGCAGCCACCTTAAAATTTGGAGTGCACAGCAACGTTTAATTTTGGTTGCTTCTAAGCATTGGGATTGACAGATTCCTTTTTATGCTGCCTTGATCCAAAGTGGTTTTGTGAATTGAATTTAAATGCTTCTACTAGGCTGATAATACACCATACATTTTACAACACAGTTTCGCTATTGTCTGTAACATTCACATTTCATTTGCAAGGAAGATAAAGTATTTCTATTAACACTAGACTTATTTCTGGTTCTGAGGACCAGCCAGTACCACAGATGATGAAAATTCAGTTCATCACAGAAAGGATCATGTGGTTAGTTTCTCTGTTGAGTCTTATTTCACAAAATGAGTTTGATTTAATTGTACTGAATTCTCTGAATTTATTTACATTTTCCTTTTCTCTTTGTTAACATAATCATTTAAAATATTGTTATGTATACAATTGCTGTTATCTTCTTCCTATATTATTATTTTCTAAACTATAATCTTCCCTAAATAGAAGGCCCCATGATCTTATATTACTATAGCCTTTAATACTAAAAGATTTATTTTATATTTTATCATAATTGAAATCAAGATTTATTTATTCCTTTGAAAAAAAATTATTGTCTTTGCATGAATTATATTTGGGATGTGGAATACAAAATAAAACAAAGAAATAAATTATGTAGCACGCTTGATGATAAGTCCAAATAAAAAAAAGGATAATGGTAAGAGTTGAACTTACTGACAACGAAACATTAGGAGAAGACTTGAAAAAAGTGAGAGAAATGAGCCATGCACATATCTAGGGGAAATGTATTCCAGGCAGAGGGAAAGCCAGTGCAAATGCCTCAAAGCAGGAAGGAAACTGGCAGGTTAAAAGAATTAAAGCGCAATGAAGGCCAATGACCCTACAGTGGTGTGTGCAAGGAGGAACACAATAGCAGATCAGAGAGGTAAGTGCACACATAAAACTAAGGAACAGGCAGGACATAGTTGCATAGGGGCTGGGGAATGTTTTCTATGTATACACCCAATTACCTGTGAGCAACTTGTACACGCAATGGGATTAGCAAATTTGACTCTCAATATTGATCTAAGTAACCTGTTAAGTTTCATTCTATAGATAGAGCTGAAGAGTTCAAGTCAAAACTGATGTAATAAATTGGAAACATATGGGATGACATAATTTTCTGTTTGCAGAGTTAAGCTGAGGATAACACTGTATTGGGGAGAGACTTCTTGGATATTTTCTTATTACCACAAAAAAATTAAGGTAATTTCAATAGACATCACAATAACTTGTTGAATAAGAAAGAATCAGAAGTGTCAAGCAGTCACATGTATTTATTTAGATGAAACACAGTTACCGTCTTTGAATTCAATTTTCAAAATGAATTATGTTAAGCAGTATATAATCTATGTAGATAATATTTCTAGATAATCAAGCTTGCAAACATCAGTCTCAAAAAATTAAAGCCATATTCCTCTTCCTTATTACTTGTGAATGTAGTAATTCATTCTTGTACAGTAAGGAAGATTTGGGCTTGTGGTAACCCTGAAAATGGATTTATCTCCGTTTAAACTTACTTTACTCAATTTGCTCAAGTTTATACCATATCTCAAGTTTTAATAGTAATAAAACTATTTCTTTTAAAATCTCATAAAATTAATACATTTCACTTAATGACGTTTGCTTTTCCTTTGCTTTCTATGATACTGAAGTTTTACTCTAGTCTTTTTATTACTTAAATCTCTTAGGAAAAAGAGAAGACACACATAGGAGAATTGTGCTACAAACTTGCAAAATGAGGGGTTGAAAATAGTGTCTAAAAAACACAAGGCAAAAAAGATTATGTATCAAACATGCATTTTTCAATGATTTATTAAAGGGTAGGCTGAGCCATGGGGTCCAAATAGTATCTTGTTATAGACTATGTTGCATATATATATATATATAGTATCTAAGCTTTGAATGTGGATAACTTGGGTTTGAGGATAGTTCAGCTACTCACTGGCTCTGAGCCATTGCTGTCCAACTGTAAAATAACAGATTTTACTAGATCAGTGACTAGAAAACTGTTTTCGAGATGCATAGAAGATACTTCCAGGACTGCTGCTANTTATTTTGTAGTATACAGTTGATCAAAATAAAACACATTACACATTTGAATAAAAGAAATAAAACATACACTCAATATGTAAAATCTATTTTTTTTTTTTTTGAGACGGAGTCTCGCTCTGTCACCCAGGCTGGAGCGCTGTGGCCGGATCTCAGCTCACTGCAAGCTCCGCCTCCTGGGTTCACGCCATTCTCCGGCCTCAGCCTCCCGGGTACCTGGGACTATAGGCGAAGACACCTCGCCCAGCTAGTTTCTTGTAGTTTTTTTTAGTAGAGACGGGGTTTCACTGGGTTAGCCAGGATGGTCTCGATCTCCTGACCTCGTGATCCGCCTGTCTCGGCCTCCCAAAGTGCTGAGATTACAGGCTTGAGCCACCACGCCCGGCCAAAATCAATTTCTTAAATGAGTTGGATAGGAATAATTTTTCAATGAGTTTATATGTCCATGGATAAATATTATTTTGTGCTCTAATTGAATTTATTATCAAGCACTTTGTGTGTGTGTGTGTGTGTGTGTGTATGTGTGTGTGTGTGTGTGTGTTTCATATATGTTAAGGCTAGAAACCTATTTGTGTAAAATATAAGATTAGAAAGGAGTTTTATTTTAATAATGTCTCTCACTCATTTAAACTCCTTCTGACTTACATATTAAAATGTATCAGCTCTTATTTGTTTTAGGTCCTTCTTCAACGTGGTTGAAAGGAAAGCATTGAAAATCACATGAATTGCAAAGAATATGTAACCTAGTGGTAGTTTGACTCACGTTCTCAATAGTGACTCATAGTGTTTCCTATTGAACCTGTGTTTAGTGCCTTGGAGGTTTTCTTCCTAAGGGCAGAACCCCGTGTTGTGATATCAGGGGCAACTTGAAAACACTGTCCTTCTTTTTAAAAGTGTGAAAAGGGAAGTGAGAGAGAAAAGTCTCCCTGGAGCCTATACTCCAGATGTTTCCAGGCAGACCAATTTTAGAAAGATGACGCATGGAAGTGGGAAAACTGAAAATAGATTCTCTGAGAACTGGCCACATCCACGTACTCCCTCAAAAGTCTTCATGGCCTTCTACACAAAGGGATATACACTCCAGTTTAAAACTCACTGCAACTGAGCTGAGATCACGCCACTGCACTCTAGCCTAGGTGACAGAGTGAGACTCCTTCTCAAAAAAATAAAAAATAAATAAAAATAAATAAAACTCACTGCGTTGGAGTATCTCTTGGGTCTCTTCACATTTTATTATTCTGTAATTACTTATGGCTTATCGTATTGCAGGTTATAACCTTCAAGTTCCTCTGTAATGAACAATCAAGAAGGAAACACATATATTTTGCAAATGCAAAATATGCAGCACCATTTAATATTTTTTCTTTTATATTTGTGTAAGATTAAACTACTGTAAATAATGGTATCTTTCAAATCAGTTATTGTTCACCTCATGTATATCTTATTGAAAACTTAACTTGAAAATTGAGTTTTCCAGTTTACTTGTAAGTAGATCCACAGCAAATCAGTTCTGTTTCATGCCTCTTCCCTACTGATAAATTGAATTGACTTGAGCAGGAACATATTAAAATGTAACATGAGAAGAATATAGGAGGAGAGGAGAAGTGGCATGATAATTACCATAGAGACATCATATCGACCCTGGTATTAGTTTATCAAGTCACTAGCAAAACTGAGAAGTGAGCTCATTAGAGTAAATACAAAGACTTACTTTTACGTGTTACAGTTATATTGTTCTAATTTAGATGAAAAGCATGACTCAGTTACGTGGATTCCGTGCGGAGCTCTTTAGGTACTTAACTCCGGCAGTGACACACTATTTTCAGATAACAAGGAACACACAGTTTTCACCTGAGGGCTCCAAGGCATTTGGCTTTCTCAAACAAAGACTGTAGTGATGGTGATTACTTAATCTGTGAATGTAGTGTGGCACACAGCTCTTTTCCAGAATCTCTTGAACAGCATGAAGAGTCTTTCACTGTCCATATAAATACATAATATCATTAGTATGAAATAAGGTGGCTGGTTTCCACTGTCAGAATTAGATGCTTATTGGCATCATACATATAGGTAGAATGAATGGCTAAAGTTCTGGAGCCCTAGTAAGTGCTTCATAAAGGTCTGGTGAATATTTGTGGAAATAAGCAATGAATGAAGAAAGGAAGATACAGATAGATAGATGGATAGATAGATAGATAGATATGGATATATGTAACAAAATATAAATATAGGTTATATATAAATATAAATTTAAACTATATATATTTCAACAAGGCTAGCAGAGCATATAGATAGGAGTGGCTTCACACATACTAAAGTATTCTCTCAAGGATCTTTGTAACTCAAATATTTTTGGGTGTACATTTATGTACTTATATGTGTGCACCTATATTCCTACATGTGTATATATATATATATGTTTATATGTGGGTATGTGTATACACTCATATATATGCGAGAGACAGGGAGTATAGAAAGGGAGAGAGAGAATGAAAGGAAAAACCTCTTAGAATGGTAATTTCTATTTTACTTTTGAATCCCACAGGACCACAACCAATCCAAATGCAGGGGACATCTTTCGTTCAGCTTTGTATAATTAAGTCTAATCCTGAGTTGGATTCAGATTAAAAACAAAAAGAAGCAAACAAATAAATACAATAGACATCTATGAGATGGAAATAGGAGTGTGGGGGGGGGCGGGAGGGGGTGAGTGAAATTGAAGTTCTAAACTGCTGTGAAAGGGTGAGCTGTATTTTCCCTGGGAGCCTGCAACAGTGCTTCACGGTTTCTTGAGAGAGATGCTCAGGAATAGTAATACCTCCAAAACCAATAGACACAAGGACAATAAATTCAAAGGTGATGCAGACTTTGGTTAAAAATGATAAAAAAAAAAATATGGTTCCTGGAGTCAGACAAAACTCAGGTCGAATTTCAGTTTTGTCACAACA
>NW_016816310.1:41709-56619 GCF_001698545.2 Rhinopithecus bieti
GTTCTAAACTGCTGTGAAAGGGTGAGCTGTATTTTCCCTGGGAGCCTGCAACAGTGCTTCACGGTTTCTTGAGAGAGATGCTCAGGAATAGTAATACCTCCAAAACCAATAGACACAAGGACAATAAATTCAAAGGTGATGCAGACTTTGGTTAAAAATGATAAAAAAAAAAATATGGTTCCTGGAGTCAGACAAAACTCAGGTCGAATTTCAGTTTTGTCACAACAGCTGTGAGATCTTGTGCAAGATACCTAATTTTTATGTGCTTCAGTTTTCTCATCTGTAAAATGGGCCATAAGAGTTCCTAAAACATTGGGTTGTGGTGAAAAATACATAGTACAGAGAATGTACAATTTTCCTTACCGTAGACTTATGGATGTGAAAATACAGGTCAATATTCTTCAACTGATCTTTACTAGAAAGATATTGAAGAAGAAAAGTCGTTGTTTCTTGGATAAGGTTGTCAAGGTCTGTGGTAATGAAGATGACACAGGTTTTGTAGTTAGATAAATCTGGATAGGTTTCCTAAACCTACTATTTAAAAAGTTGTGTGATTCTGAGCTAGTTGCTTAAGCCTTAAGATTCTCAGATTCCTCTCTGTAAAATGGAATACTAATATAATACCTGGCACATATTTAGCATGGCAATGTATCAGACAATGTTCCAAGAGCTTTATGAGTATTTGCTCATTTATTCCTTCTAGCAATCTAATGGAATAAGTACAGCATTGTTAGTGCTCTTAGTTACTCACTGAAGTGGTAGTCATTAACCCCATTGCACAATTGAGAAAATAACCTTGGAGAAAATGCATTAATAATAATAGTTTTTCAACTTCCTTAGGCCTTGTATCTTATATGAGTTGTTGAAAAGTGCTTGGCACCTATGAAGTGGTAAATAAACATGGTGAATAGAGTCAGGTGGCTATCAAAAATGAAGCCTATGATGTTGACAGTGCTTTGGTGAGTAAGGCTGAATGCTGTAATCACACTTGTTTTTTTGTTTGTTTGTTTTTAATTTCAATTTTTATCTTAGATTCAGGGGATACATTTGGAGATTTGTTACAAGGGTATATTGCATGAGACCAAAGTTTGGGCTTCTGTTGATCCCAACACCCAGATAGTGAACATAGTACCCAATAGGAAGCTTTCAGCCCTTACTCCCTTCCATCCTTTTCTGCTTTTGGAGTTCCCGATGTCTATTGTCTATTATCTTTATGTCAGTGTATGCCTGATATTTAACTCCCTCTTATAAGTGAGAATACATGGTATTTAATTTTCTGTTTCTGCATTCATTTGCTTAGAATGATAGTCTTCAGCTACATCCATGTTGTGGTAAAGAAAATGATTGCATTTTTTAACGACTTCATAGTATTCCATGGTGTATATGTGTCATGTTTTCTTTACCCAGTCCACCATTAATTGGCATCTTAGTTGGTTCCATGTCTTTGCTAGTGTAAATAGTGCTATAATAAGCATACAAGTGCATATGTCTTTTTGGTAAAATAATTTTTTTCCTTCGGGTACATACTCAGTAAATGGATTGCTGAGTCGAATTAAATAGCAGTTCAAATTCAGTTGAAACATCTCCAAACTGATTTCCACAGGGGCTGAACTAATTTGCATTACTACCAAGAGTGTATAAGCATTTCTCTTTCTCTTCAGCTTTGCCATCATCTATTATTTTTTGACTTGTTAATGATAGTCATTCTGACTGGTGTGAGATGCCTATGATGTTACAATAAATTTTCTTTTTAGAGCACTTTCAAACTTACTGAAAGGCCCTATTGAATGCTAAAGAAAAAGCAAGCAGTCCCCACTTTCTACATGCTTCTAAAGAGTTAGCCACAAAGATTTGGACTAAATGACTGTTCCTGTTTGATAACCATTGACCTGGGTCACAAAATACTGTACCTTTCAAGAGCAACACTGACTTCCTTTAGGTACCTGAGTGGCTATTAGATGCAATATTTGGCACAAGTAATTTACACCCATGCTGTGTTCTTTCTAAAAGATCCAGTGTTCCCAATGTAATTTACTAACATTTTATGTTTTCTTTGACTATGAGTTATTTGAATCTTCTGATAGTTCAAGGGAATCTGAGTGAGTTTGAGCATTGGCTTTGGAAAGATTTTCTCACGTTGTAACTTTTGGGTAATGGCTATTAATATAAAAACTGGATTACTCAGACCTCATGCTGATTAGGCTCTTGAGTTACAGAAGAAATAGTACTTACTTACCCACTGACAGCTTTATTCAAATTTGAATGACCAAAATTCCAAGAGTCAATTTTATCAATTGATGTAAATATCAAAGGACTCAGCCAAGAAAAGATTGATTGTGAGAAATGTGATTTAGCTGATCTTTCCTTTTAAAATTCTTAGAAAAAATAACTTGGTAAACAGTTANTTCTTAGAAAAAATAACTTGGTAAACAGTTAAAATTTTGGATGATGTTACTGGAAAAAGCTTTTCAGTGTATATATGTTTAGCTTTTCTCTCCTTAAATGTCATGCTTCAGCAATAAACATGGTAAGGGTATAAATTATTGCATGTACATGATATTACATTCTTCAAATGGTGTTGCTACTCTCCTATTAGCAAATGAATTGAAAATCAAAGAACGTCTAGAAATTAACTTCAGCTATTCTAAGTCTGTATTATCTTACCGAGGGAATTATGCACAACTATATCTATTTCTAGTTACTACTTTTGCATCTTTCCTGAATCTGCTGCATTTCAGTCCTTATCGTATTAGTCGAGGTTCTCCAGGAAAACAGAACCTGAAAGAAAAACAGAACCTGAATTATATCTATCTATCTGTAAATATCTATATAATCTCTCTCTCTCTCTCTCTCTCTCTATATATATATATACTTAGAGAAATAAATAGATCTATATATATGTGGCACATATACACCATGGAATACTATGCACTCATAAAAAAGAAAGAGTTCATGTCCTTTGTATGGACATGGATGAAGTTGGAAACTATCTATATGTATATCTATGTATGTATATATAGATGGAAATATAGAAATCTATATTATATCTATAGATAGAAATATATATTTCTATCTATATATACATATATTCATATACACATATCTATATATACATATATAGATAAATATATATGCATATATACATATATAGATAAATAGATATATGCATATATACATATACAGATAGAGAAATATATATTTTTATATATCTGCATCTGTCTATACATATTGATCAATTGACTCACTTAATTATGCAGGGTGAGAAATCCTAAGACCTGCCATGTATAAACTAGAGAACGAGAAAAGCCTGTGACAAAGTTCCAATCTAAGCCCCAAACCCTGAGAATGCAGGGAGTTGATGGTGTAATTTCCAGACCAAGGGTCAGAGAAAATGAGATGAGCTATGTCAGACGAAGCAGGCAGGCAAAAAGCAACCAAAGTTAGTTGCTCCTTTCTCTGGCTTACTGTTCTATTCCAGTCCTCAACGTTTATTGCCCATATTGCAGAGGGCAATAAACCTTACTGAGTCCACTGATTCAAATACTAATCTCATCCTGAAACCATCCTCACAGACACACCCAGAAATAATGTTTAATCTGAACACACTGTGACTAGTCAAATTGACACATAAAATTAACCATCACACATCCACCCATTGTCAACTTGGCAGCCATACACCTATTCTTCTTCTTTCCTTTTTTTATTATACTTTCAGTTCTGGGATACATGTGCAGAACATGCGGGCTTGTTACACAAGCGGAACACATGTTGCCATGGTGGAGTTGCTGCACCCATAACCACATCATCTACATTAGGTCATTTCTCTAATGCTGTCCCGCGTCCCTTGTCCCCCCTGGTGTGTGATGTTCCCCTCCCTGTGTTCATGTGTTCTCATTGTTCAACTCCCACTTATGAGTGAGAACATGGGCAGTGTTTGATTTTCTGTTCTTGTGTTACTTTGCTGAGAATGATGGTTTCCAGATTCATCCATGTCCCTGCAAAGGACATTAACTCATTCTTTATTATGGCTGCATAGTATTCCATGGTGTATATGTGCCACATTTCCCTTAACCAGTCTGTCATTGATGGGCATTTGGGTTGGTTCCAAGTCTTTGCTATTGTGAACAGGGCTGCAATAAACATATGTAAGCATGTGTCTTTAGAGTAAAATGATTTATAATCTTTTGGGTATATACTCAATAATGGGATTGCTGGGTCAAATGGTATTTCTAGTTCTAGATCCTTGAGGAACCACCACACTGTCTTGCACAATGGTTAAACTAGTTTACACTCCCACCAACAGTATAAAGGCGTTCCTATTACTCCACATCCTCTCCAGTACCTGTTGTTTCCTGACTTTTTAATGATCACCATTCTAACTGGCATACAATGCTATCTTATTGTGGTTTTGATTTGCATTTCACTAATGACCAATGATGATGAGCTTTTTTTTTAATATGTTTGTTGGCCACATAAATATCTTCTTTTGAGAAGTGTCTGTTCATATCCGTTGCCCACTTTTTAATGGTGTTGTTTTTTTTTTCTGGTAAATTTGTTTAAGTTTTTTGTAGAGTCTAGATATTAGACCTTTGTCAGATAGATAGACTGCAAAAACTTTCTCCCATTCTGTAGGTTGTCTGTTCACTCTTTTGATCATTTCTTTTGCTGTTCAGAAGCTCTTTAGTTTAATTAGATCCCATTTGTCAATTTTTGCTTATCTTGCAATTGCTTTTGGTGTCTTGGTCATGAAATTTTTGCTTGTGCTTATGTCCAGAATGGTATTACCTAGGTTATCTTCCAGGATTTTTATAGTTTTGAGTTTTACATTTATGTCTTTAACCTATCTTGTGTTGATTTTTGTATATGGTGTAAGAAAGGTATCCAGTTTCAGTGTTCTGCATACAGCTAGCCAATTATCCCAGCACCATTTATTGAATAGGGATTCCTTTCTTTGTTGCTTGTTTTTGTCAGCTTTGTCAAAGATCAGATGGTTGTGTATGTGTGGCCTTATTTTTGGGCTTACTATTCTGTTCCATTGGTCTATGTGTGTTTTTTTATCAGTACCATGCTGTTTTGGTTACTGTAGCCCTGTAGTACAGTTTGAAGTCGGATGGTGTGATGCCTCCTACTTTATTCTTTTTACTTAAGATTGCTTTGGGTATTCGGGCTCCTTTTCAGTTCTATATAAATTTTTAATAATTTTATTCTAGTTCTGTGACAAGAATTTATTTGGTAGTTTGATAGAAATAGCATTGAATCTGTAAGTTGCTTTGGGCAGTATGGCCTTTTTAACAATATTGATTCTTCTTATCCATGAGCATGGAATGTTTTCCTATTTGTTGGTGTTATCTCTGATTTCTTTGAGTAGTGTTTTGTAATTTTTGTTATAGAGATCTTGCACCTCCCTGGTTCACTGTATTCCTAGGTATTTTTATTTTGTGGCAATTGTGAATGGGATTTATAACTAGTTTCTACTACTTATTCTGTATTTTCTTTACCTTCAGAAAGAATATCAGCTGGTTGTGTTTCTTTATCTGGTTGTATGACCCAAAGCTTCAATCTTGAAAAGTCTAGGCCATTCATAGTCCTAGCTGAGTTGGGTTGTTATAATTTTCTATTGATCTAAATGAAATAACATGATAATACTAAGAGAAGCACTAAGAGATCTCTTGTAGTCCATACATTCTCTTCATTACCTCCATTGTGGAATAGCAGCCCAATTTACCCTTGTTAGTTCAGATCAATCACTGCCCCCAACATCATATCTCCCTTCTTTTTTTTTTTTTTTTTTTTTTTTTTTTTTTGAGGCGGAGTCCTCGCCTCTGCCGCCCAGGGCTGGAGTGCAGCTGGGGCGCAAATCTCGGATCACTTGCCAAGCTCCGCCTCCCGGCGTTCACACCATTTCTCCCAACCTCAAGCCTCCTGAGTAGCTGGCGGACTAACAGGCCCCCGCCACCTCACCCGGCTAGTTTTTTTGTAATTTTGTATTTTTTAGTCTCATTTTTAGAGAGACGGGTTTCACCATGTCAGCCAGGGGATGCGCTCGGATCTCTTGACCTCGTGATCCGCCAATCCGGCCTCCAAAGTGCTGGGATTTACAGGCTTTGAGCCACCGCCGCCTGGCCCATATCTCCCTTTTCTTGACCTTGTTTACTCAGAGGTATGTGGAACTCAACGTGGCCAGATAACAATCTTAGCTTCTAGTTTAATGGGATAATTATTGTGTCTCCTAGCAGAAGCATTCCTCCCTTTGAATTAAGACCTCTAGGCCAATAGAGCATAAATTCTCAGTAATAGGAAGCAAAACATTTGCCGATATGTTGCTTGAGATGATGCAGAGTGATTTGAGTCCTACTTTCACTCCTGGGTTACTAGGACCATGAATTCTGGCTATGGGAGGAACTGTACCATATATCGGACACTGATTCAGAACACTTACAGTCTTCTGGAAAACCTTGTGCTAGATTTGCAAGGAATTGTCACATAGATGGTGCTGTAACAAAGTTTTCAAAAGGCCATGCCACCATTCTACAAGGTTAGATGCTTCAGGATGCTGAAAAATATGGAAGGAACAATGAATGTCATAAACATTGTTCCCATTACCTCACTTCATTTGTTGTGAAGTGAGTTCCTTGATCAAAAGCAATGCTGTGTAGAATAGTATGATGGCAGATGAATCAATATATAAGTTCATGAATGGTAGTTTTGGCAGAAGCATTGTGTGTAGGGAAGGCATATCCATATCCACAGAAAGCTTCTAGTCCAGTAAGAAAATAAGTGCTTGTCATGTTTACTATGGAAGTGGGCAGTGTAATCAACCTTCTTCCAGGTAACTGTCTGATCAACTGGGGCAATAGTTCCATATCAGGGACTCAGTGCAGGTCCCTTTGGTTGGCAGACCGGACACTCAGCAGTGGCCATAGCTATATTGGCTTAGGAAAATGAAAGTCCTTGTTTCTGAGTCCATGCATAACCTCCATTTCTGCCACCATGGCAATGTGTTCATGAGTCCATTGGGTGATGACCGGCTGGCCTGGGAAAGAAGACTGATTGGTATTCAGCAAATGAGTCATCCTATCCACTTGATTAGTAAAGCCCTCACCTTTGAGGCTGAGCTTACCCCTTGGTGAGCATTTAGTGAACACAAATAGCTTCATGTTTTATTCCCATTCAGGAAGATCTATCCACATATCTCTCTTTGTCTTCAATTTTCCACCAATGTTTTTATTTCAAAACCCTGATAATCTAATCATACGATTGGCTACAACCCATGGAAGGGCATATATTCACATGTGTGGCTATTTCTCCTACCAAGCAAAGTAAATAACCAGGTGCCCTTCTTGCTGCTCTGTCCATTGGGAGGATTTTCCTTCAAGGATGTCCCCAACAGGGGTTATAGTGCTGCAGCTTTCCACTTTGAGGTGGTGCCTGCATATTGTGCAAAACCATTTGTAAACCAGGCCTGAGTCTTTTCTTCCTCTGTCAACTGATACTAGAAAACTCTCCATAAGGTCATAGGTGCAAGCTGGGGGAGAGATAAGGCAGTCTGGATACAGGGACCATAGGATTTGAGTCATTTCTTCATATAACTTGCTTGTGCCTCAGGGCCTGCTTAGGCTCATTCACATAAATATCACTTCCATTTGATGGTGAAGGGTTGCTCTGCACTCCCAACATTTTTGGCTTATTGGGTCCAATAACACTAAGTTCTTGATGGCTAGCTCAGAAAGCATGACCGTTTTGTTGCCATAGTTAACTATTCAGTCTCCACTAAGGCCCAGTGGCAGGCCAAGAGCTGTTTTCCAAAAGAAGAGTACTTATCTATGGATAATGGAAAGACATGCTCAAAAATCCAAAAGGCTCATGCTGTGATTTACCTATAGGTGTCTGCCCCCAAAACTTCAAACAGCATCTTTACTGCCACTGACACTTCAAGCAACATTGGATCTGCTGGATCATGTGGCTCAGGTGGCATAGCAGCTTGCATAGCAGCCTGGACCTGTGGCAGAAACTTCTGTTCTGTGCCCCACTCAAAACTATTTGCTTTAAAGATCACTGGGTAAATGGGCCAGAGTAACACACCCAAATAAGGAATGGAATATGTTGATTCCAAAATCAAGAGGACCGCTAAGTGTTGTGCCTCATTTTGGATTGTAAGATGTACCAGATACAAAAATGTATCCTTCACCTTAGAATGGATATCTTCACATGCCCCATGCCACTAGACTCCTAGAAGTTTCACTAAGATAGAAGGCCCCTGAATTTCAGGAGGAATAATTTCCCTTGCCTGACATGCAACTGTCTTACCAATAAGTCTAGAGTAGTTGCTATTTCTTGCTCACGAGATTCGATCAGCATGATGTCATCAACGTACTGGGCCAGCATGATACCTTATGGAAAGGAAAGGTGAACACGTTCTCTTTAAACTAAATTATGACATAGGGCTGCAGAGTTGCTGTAACCCTGAAATAGGATGGTGAAGGTGTATTGCTGGCCTTGCCACTTGAAAGAAAGCTGTTCTGATGGGTTATATGAATAGGTATGGAGAAAAAGGCATTTGCTAGATCAGTGGCTGCATACCAGATACCAGAGGGATTTATTAATTTGCTCAAGCAATGAAACCACATCTGGTAGAGCAGCTGCAATTGGAGTCACCACATAATTAAGCTTATGATAATTCACTATCATTATCCAAGAGACATCTGTCTTCTACACAGGCCAAATTGGAGACTTGAATGGGGTTGTAATGAGAACCACCGTCTCTGCATCTTTAAAGTCCTTGATGGTGGCACTAATCTAGTATTCCTTCTGAGAATGTGAATTGCTTTAAATGCAGTATTTATCATTTTCCTAGGCTGAGAAAGTTCTAATGCCTTCCAATTGGCATTTTCCAATATAATTAACAGCCCTCATACCCCAGGTCAGAAAACCAAGGTGGAGATTTCACCAGTTGCTAGGTATGTCTATCCTAATTGTGCATTCTGGAACTAGCTGCAAGATGAGTTCAGGGACACATTGAACCCTGGACCCTAACAAAATACATGTGGAAGCCCCATTAAAACATGGAATATAGGTTGGGCATCCCTAATTCAAAAATCTGAAATCATAATGTTCCAAAATACAAACTTTTGAGTGCCAACATAAGTCTCAAAGGAAATGCCCACTGGAAAATATCAGATTTTGGATTTTCAGAAATGGGATGCTCAACCGGTTAAGTATAATGCAAATCTTTCAAAATCCAAAAAATCAAGTCTGAAACACTTCTGGTCCCAATCATTTTAGTAAGGAATACTCAACCTATAGAAAGTAAATGCAGGTCCTGTGGTCATTTACCTCAAGATAAAGCTCAGATGGCTAGTAATTTGTTATCAAACAGTTCACAAGGATACTTGTTCACCTCAAATAAATTAAGGGTAGAGAAATTAGCAAAATCTACAAGAAAATGTTGGGAGACATGTTTCCATGGGTCTCCCACATGGTTGCAAGTCTTGTTTAGTGACGTTGACAGCCTTTTTCAAGACGGTCTTTTGAAGGATGTTTGTATAGCAAGCTGCCTTGGAATATAGAGATAATGTCTCCCTTCAGAGCACGGAACAGATTTGTTTCTTTACCCAAATCTAAAAATAATGTCTTTCTCTGAAGCAAATGTTAGGCAGAGTTGTCAACAGTCCCTCTATTAGTCCATTTTCATGATGCTGATAAAGATATGCCCATGACTGGGTGATTTTTAAAGGAAAAGAGGTTTAATGGACTCACAGTTCCATGTGACAGAGGAGGCCTCAGAATCATGGTGAAAAGCAAGAAGCACATCTTACATGGCAGCAGACAAGAGAGAAAATGAGAGCCAAGCAAAACAGGGTTTCCCCTTATAAAACAATCAGCTCTCATGAGACTTATTCACTATCACGAGAACAATATGGGGAAAACTGGTCCCGTAATTCAATGATCTCCCACTGGGTCCCTCCCACAATACATGGACGTTATGGGAGCTACAATTTAAGATGAGATTTTTGTGGAGACACAGCCAAACCATATGAGCCTTCTTATAAAATTGGGGGTTTTCTAAGCACAATTTTTTTAGTTGTAACCAGACATGTTTGTACACTATTCACTTGGCCCACTCTGTGTTACCCCCCTTTGAACTTAGGGGGAAGAAGAACTAATGTCAATATGAAGCTCATGCTGACTCCTCTGCTGTATAGAACAAATTATTTTGGCTCTGGTCCACAAGTTGTATGTCTTCTGCCATCATTCATGAAATTGTGGCATGCTAAGTGTGTAGCTTGCAAGCATAATAAAATCTCAGACACTTTAGAGTTCTTGATACCATAATTAATAAAGCAACTCATGCCAAGGTTCTAGTAACTGTAGGATATCACAAATCAAAATTCTGTGCACTCAAGACCAAGATAGCTGTGGCTGAAGAGTCAGTCAAAACATTAGCAACAGCTTAGATGTCTCCAAGAACAGTCTTATTAGTGGTAGACTCATTATCAAGTCCTTGTATCTTACTAAACAATAAAGTTTAGGCACACGGTTCTTGAGAAATACACAAATAAGTGTAAATTATATGTATAATATAGACTTTTGGTATATTATTAGGTAGTAAGCTCCTTGGGCTTCCACATATAAAGAAAGCAACATGAGACAAACCTTAGGAAATAAGCATTGACTTTACTATGTGTGCATAATGCCAGTAAAATATTTAGCTAAACCTTTAAATGTCATTAAACAAGTAATTTTATATCACATTAATGAAACATAGTGTCATCTCTTGTACAACACGGTGACTGTAGTTAATAACAATGTATTGTATTCTTTAAAATTATGAAGAGAGTAGATTTGATGTTTGCTCACCATATAAAAATGATAAATATATGAGATAATGCATATATTAATGCAGTCAACTGAGCCATTCCACAAAGTATAATGTTTCAAAACATCATGGTGTATACAATATTTTTTAAAAGTTTTAAATAAAAAACTATAAAAGTAAGTAAAACATATTAGTATGGTTGAAAGCAAACTTTAAAACAGGAAGCAATTTCAGATAAAAATTAATTTTGTATACAATCTGGAAAATTTGAATTCTGTGAGAAGTTCTAGAGAATTAATTTACTATAGAAAATGCTAAGATTGTGAAAACTTATAATTACTGATACTTATTGGAGCTGTGATTACAAAGAATCATTCTCTTACTCTTGCTGACTTTCAAAATTAATGTATTTCTTCTGGATATCCTTATGGATAACTAGTTAACTGTCACATTAATGAAGACTTCTGTGCTCTTGTCGGTCATTCAGAAACTAGGACAGAATACAGAAGAACAAAACTATGTCCTTTGCAGTAACATAGATGGCGCTGGAGGCCATTATCCTAAGTGAATTAATGGACAAAGAGAAAACCAAATACCACATGTTCTCACTTATAAGTGCTAGCTCAACACTGGATACACATAGACATAAAGATGAAAACAATCATTAATAACATTATTATTAATGTTACTATGAATATAGCATAGTATAGTATCGTACTATCATTAGTAGTAGCAATTATTTACTACTAGAATAGAAAGGGAGAGGAACATGAACTGAAAAACCATCTGTTGGGTACTACGCTTACTATATGGATGATAGGATCATCTTCACCCCAAACCTCAGTGACATGCACCAGGTAAAAAATATGCACATTTACTCCTTAATCTAAAATTAAAGTTGATTTTTTTAAAAAAGAAATTATGGCATAGACTCCATATTTTATTTGTTTTCCTCAGTAATACAGTGTTCTGCACACAGTAGAGGCTCAGCAAGATGCCAAGGAAATGGTGTAATGTTCTGAGTTGTCACTGCTTCTAGAAAAAAAGGATGGTTAACTTCCTTTTTAAAAAAGAGCAATATCATGTTTCTCAGTACATGCTTTAAATGATTTCTGTGATACTGCTTTAAATGATCTTCATTAAATTCAATAAATGGTTTATTTGACTGTTAGAACATTACTCTAATTTGATGTTTATGACTTTTTTTCTGTGCAGATCTTTACAATTTAAAAAAATTAATATTCAAAAATGTGACTGGGATGGCTTTATTAACCTCTTATGTAACTCTCTAATTAAAATATTATCTAAATGATCTGCTTTATACTCACTACAAATTGGAAGAAAAAAATTTCTGTGTTCCTTCTTTTACATTGTAAATAGTACAAAGCCACAGTGAGCACAAAAATATACAGCTTACAAAGTATAAATATGCAACTTCAGCATTCTAATGATTTTTGATATTAAAATTAATTTAGAATTTTTCTCAGAACATTTACTGCTCTGAGCGTTCTCAACTCCAAATTTCTTTGTACCAGCTGATTGATACGACACAGACAATACCTAATTTGGGAAACACTTTGGACATTCTGACCATAAGTATTAGTGACACCTATGACAAGGAATGCTGCTTCCACTAGAATAATTTTTATAACGTCAGGAATCATTGCTGGTTTTGTTTATCCACATTGCCTAGAAAAATGCAATAGCGTAGATATTCAGTAAATAGTTAATGAAGTAAATGAATTTGTGACACTTGTCATGAGTTACATAAGGCTACAAAGAAGGAAAGAAAGTACTTTATGAAGGAGTTGGTCTGTGAGTCTAACATTTGTATCTGTAACACTGCATTGCATGCTGAATCCTGTTTTATCATTTCCATAGGTTACATCACTCTAAATAATCATCTTATTTATTCATCTGTATGTTATCTCTTTCTTTCACTAGATTATAAATTCCATGGAGGAAGGTACCATATCGGTCTTCTAAAGAGCTATGTCCTAAGCACCTCAAATCATAGTAGGCATCATATATATATGTGTGTGTGTGTGTGTGTATATATATACACACACACATATATATACACACACACACATATATAATCAATTTAATATGGGCTTGGTACATCTATAAAGCACAAGATGGCAATGTGTAAGGTAAAAAAATCCATTTTTTTGAGTGCTGAGACCGACCCTTTAGAAGGGCATTTGCATCTATTTTGTACATGAGGCCTGGTTATGGAAATTACTTTCTATAATAAGCTGGAACCTACTTATGAATACTGAATATATGTAAGCATTGAAAATTTCTGGAGGATGCTGATAAATCTTGGTTTGGGGATAAATTTATTTATAGATTTGAGGGATATTTAAAGCATAGGTGGTGACTTCATGGAATTGATACATTCCAGCTGTATGAGAAAATTTAAATAAAATGAGGTATAATTTATTTGTTATGATTATATGTATATATTGTTTCATTAGTAGTAGTAGTAGTAGTAGTAGTAGTAGTAGTAGTAGTAGTAGTATTTGTTGTTGTTAGTAATAGTGCCTATCATATGATAGGCACCAAAATAATTGTCAAAGAATGGTTTGTCATGTTTAGATTTGCTGTTTCTCTTATTTTTCTGAGATGTCTCCAGAGCAAAAACAAACTTTCCAGCACTACCCAGATTTCTAAGGAAGATACGCAGTGATTGGTATATCAGCGTGAACAATGAGAGGAGCTATTCATATATTCTCTTTCCTAAGCAAAAGATATCAATTATTTGGACATAGGCTGCACCTCACAGACAAAACAAAAGCTCACAAACATTGTCACATGTTGATTATTCAGTTTCCATTTCCATTAAGAAGAAACATCAAAGAAAAATGTCAGACGTTAGTTTCAGACAGGGTCTCAAAAAAGAGAGCAGAAAATTAGAGAAATGATTCCAGGATATCAGTGGTGCTAGTTTACATAGAATTGTCAACTTATATGGGACTGAAAATCTTCATCAAACTTACAAGACGGTGATAATAAAAGTCACTGCCAGGTTAGTAACTTACAAGACAGGTATAGTCGGGTACCATGTAACAACATTGAGGTAAATGAGGGACCACATCTATGATGGCAGTTCCTTAAGATTATAATGGAGCTGAAAAATTCCTATTGCCTATTGAAGCTGTAGCTGCCATAAGATCCTAGCACAACAAATTACTCATGGGTTTGTGGTGATGTTGGTGTAAACAAACCTACTGCACTGCCAGTCATATAGAAGGACAGCATGTACAATTATATACACTACAGAATACTTGAAAATGACAATAAATGACTATGTTACTGGTTTATGTATTTACTATATTATACTTTTTATCAATATTTTAGAGTGTACTCTTTCTACTTACAAAACAGCCTCAGGCAGTTCCTTCAGGGGGTATTCCGGAAGAAGGCATTGTTTTCATAGGAGATGACAGTTTCATGCATGTTAGAGCTCCTGAAGACTTTCCAATGGGAAAAGCTGTGGAGGTTGAAGACAGTGATGCTGATAATTCTGACACTATGTGGGCTTAGGCTAATTTGTTTGTTTGCGTCTTAGCTTTTATTTATTTATTTTTATTTTTTTAAATATTAACAAACTACGGAATTTATTCAGATTTTGCCAGTTTTTCCACTAATGTCCTTTTTCTTTTTTTTTTTTTTTATTATTATTATACTTTAAGTTCTAGGGTACATGTGCACAATGTGCAGGTTTGTTACATATGGATACATGTGCCATGTTGGCATGCTGCACCCATTAACTCGTCATTTACATTAGGTATATCTCCTAATGCTATCCCTCACTCCTCCCCACTCCCCACAATAGGCCCCGGTGTGTGATGTTCCCCTTCCTGTGTCCAAGTGATCTCATTGTTCAATTCCCACCTATGAGTGAGAACATGCAGTGTTTGGTTTTCTGTTCTTGTGATAGTTTGCTGAGAATGATGGCTTCCAGCTGCATCCATGTCCCTACAAAGGACACGAACTCATCCTTTTTTATGGCTGCATAGTATTCCATGCTGTATATGTGCCACCTTTTCTTAATCCAGTCTGTCACTGATGGACATTTGGGCTGATTC
>NW_016816310.1:57630-68377 GCF_001698545.2 Rhinopithecus bieti
TTGTCAATGATCAGATGGCTATAGATGTGTGATATTATTTCTGAGGGCTCTGTTCTGTTCCATTGGTCTATATCTCTGTTTTGGTAAGAGTACCATGCTGTTTTGATTACTGTAGCCTTATAGTATAGTTTGAAGTCAGGTAGCGTGATGCCTCCAGCTTTGTTCTTTTGGCTTAGGATTGTTTTGGCAATGCGGGCTGCATTGAGTCTTAGCTTTTAACAAAAATGTTTCAAAAGTAAAATAACAATAAAAAGGCTCTAGAATAAGGATATAAAGAAAGAATAATACTTTCGTAGTTCATAAGCATGATGATTGGGTATTCACACACATGCATGAGATATGCCACCCCCCCACCTTGTTAAGATATTGGCGCATAACCCGTCTTACATGGAAAAAAAAGAAAAAAACAATTTTACAGTTGTACCAGTTGTACAATGTGTTTGTGTTTGAAGCTAAGTGTCATTATAAAAGTCGAAGTGTTTCAAAATTAAAATTTATAAAGCAAAATGTCACAGTAAGCTAAGTGTATTAGTACAGAAGAATTTATTTAATAAATTTAGAGTACCCTAAGTGTACAGTGTGTATTAAGCCTATGGTAGTGTACAGTAATGTCCTAAGCTTTCACATTCACTTACCCCTCACTCACTGACTCACTCAAAGCAACTTCCAGCCCTTCAAGTTTGAGTCACGGTAAGCCTCCTATACAGCTGAGCCATATTTTTTGTGTCTTTCACAACATATTTGTACTGTACATTTTCTAGTTTTCAATATATTGAGATACACAAATACTTACCATTGTGTTACAATTGTCTACAGTATTCAGTACAGTACCATGCAGTATAGGTTTGTACCTAGAAGCAATAGTCTATCCCTTATAGCCTAGGTCTACAATGGGCTATACCATCTAGGTTTGCGTAAGTACAGTCTACGATATTTGCACAATGATGAAATTGCGTAAGAATGTATTTCTCTGAATGTATCCCCACGGTTAAACAACACATGACTGTATGTATCTCAAGAACTGGGTCCAGTTATCTGCACAGAGGCTTCTCTGCTAATACACAGGAGATAAATTTGTAGATATGATCACAAAATGGCTTGTGAATATAGGATGAACTTGCTACAGTAATAACATTCTCTGGTTTGTTTCTATCTTCCATGTAGTTACTCAGTAGCTACTGTCAATTCCACCTCTGAAATGTATCTTAGATGTTTTTCCACATTTCTTTTCTGATTTCACTTACCTAGGTCATCATATTTTCCCCGGAACTCTAGCAATGCCATTCTAACTGCCTTCTCCATTTTTACACGTTTTCCTATGTTCAGTCTCATTCTTTTCAAATTCATCTTCCACACTATGGCCTAAAGAATCTCTCCAGCAATCAAGTCTGATCATATGCCACACAAGACTTTTTGTGTAAAACCATCAATGACTTTTCACAACATTCTAGGAAAAAACACAAACACATGCACACACACACACACACACACACACACACACACACACTTAAGCCAGATAACCAATCAAGTTTTTTATTTTGTTTTATTTATTATACTTTAAGTTCTAGGGTATAATCAACCTCAATCTATACTTTCATCTTTTTCTCCTAAAAACAGTCCCCAAATAACCTAAGCTACCACAGTGCTTGCCTTGACGTTTGCTACATCTAAAACATACTGAGTCCTCCTTTTATCAGCTTATGCTGTTCCTGCCTCCTGAAATGTCTTTCCACACTTTGCCCACGAATGTACTTTTCCATCGAGACCAAAGTCAAATGCAACCTTGTCTTTGAAACTTTCCCTGACCCTTCTACATAAACTGATTCATTCCCTCTCGCTAATTCCACAATACATGTTTAATGATACTATTTTGCACGTTTCTGTTTTTTATCTTGTATTTTTGGGGTTTGTCTCCTTCCATCCATATATTCTTAGCACCTTAAGGGCATGACAGCATCTTCCTCATTTCACATCTATCTGAATTTATTAAGGCTGCTGTTATAACATAGCATAGACTGGGTGGCTTAAACAACAGACATTTATTTCTCACAGTTCTAGAGGCACCAATAGATTTCCTTCCTAGTGAGGGCCTGTTTCCTGGCTTGCAGATGATGGCTGTCTAGCTGTATCCTTGCATGGCAGAGAGAGAGCACAAGTGCTCTCCTATCTGTTCCTCTTCTTATAAGGACACTAAATTACATGCTGGGAGCACCACTCTCTTGAACTTATCTAAATCTAATTACCTCTGCCAAGCCCCACCTCCTAATAACATCACATTAAGGGTTACAGCTTCAACACATTGAATTTGTGGGGGACACAAACATCCAGTGCATAATACCTACCAATTTGCTCCTATCCCATTTAGTGTTTAGTATAATGTTGAGTGTATTATAGGCTTGGAGGCATGAAAACCAACCTTTCAGACATTCAGTTGCTCTGAGGTCTCTGACTGCAGTTGACAGGCAGTCCTGCTGCTACACTCTGATCTACCATTGTATTCCTGTGGAGGCCCTCCTAACCTCCAGCCTGCTCTCAGCCTGTGATGAAACACAGTGGGAATGCTAAAGCAGACAAGCCTCTGGGAGATTTAAAACTTGGCTGGGCGTGGTGGCTCATGCCTGTAATCCCAACACTTTGGGAGGCCTAGGCAGGTGGATCACAAGGTCAGGAGTTCGAGAACAGCCTGGCCAATATGGTGAAACCCCATCTCAACCAAACAAACAAACAAAAAAATACAAAAATTACCCAGGCATGGTGTCATGTGCCTGTAGTCCCAGCTACTCAGGAGGCTGAGGCAGAAGAATCACTTGAACCCGGGAGGCAGAGGTTGCAGTGAGCCAAGATCACACCACTGCACTGCAGCCTGGGCACAGAGTAAGACTCTGTCTCAAAAAAAAAAAAAAGACACCTTTGATGGATGACTTTTGCTTTATGATTTTCCTTTGGCCTTGCTGAACTCTCTTAAGCCTAGGGTTAGGGTAACTGTTCTGTAGTCTAAGACCATCATATAACCTTTCTGCCTTCTCTCTTTCCTTCACAAATGTCCACCCTGTATTATGGTGTAATGGTTCTTCTGGCCTTTTTCCCCCATTTTCCCTCACAAGCAGTGCCCCTAAAAAAATCACTTGTATGGTAAATCCACTTGTGTTCATCCGTTCTTACACTGCTGATGAAGACATACCCAAGACTGGGCAATTAAAAAAAAAGCGGTTGAATGGACTTACAGTTCCACATGCCTGAGAAGGCCTCATAATCACGGTGGAAGGCAACGAGGAGCAAGTCACATCTTAAGTGGATAGTGACAGGCAAAGAGAGAGATCTTGTGCAGGAAAACTCCCCCTTACGGAACCATCAGATCTCGTGAGACTTATTCACTATCACAAGAACAGCACGGGAAAGACTTGTCCCCATGATTCAATTATCTCCCACTGGGTCCCTCCCACAATACATGGGAATTCAAGAAGAGATTTGGGTGGGGACATAGCAAAATCATATCATTCTGCTTCTGACCCTCCCAAATCTCATGTCCTCACATTTCAAAATTAATCATGCCTTCCCAACAGTTCCCCAAAGTCTTAAATCATTTCAGCATTAACTCAAAAGTCTGCAGTCCAAAGTCTAACACAAGACAAGGCAAGTCCCTTCCGCCTATGAGCTTGTACAATCAAAAGCAAGTTAGTTACTTTCTAGATACAATGGGGGTATGGGCATTGGGTAAATACAGCTGTTCCACATGGGAGAAATTGGCCAAAACAAAAGGGGTTACAGGCTCCATGCAAGTCTGAAATCCAGCAGGTTAGTCAGATCTCAAAGCTCCAAAATAATCTCCTTTGACTCGATGTCTCACATCCAGGTCATGCTGATGCAAAAGGTGGGTTGTCATGGTCTTGGGCAGCTCTGCCCCTCTGGCTTTGCAGGACATAGCCCTTCTCCTGGCTGCTTTCATGTGCTGGCATTGAGTGTCTGTAGCTTTTCCAGGTTCAAGGTGCAAGCTGTCGGTGGATATACCATTTAGGGGTCTGGAGGACAGTGGCCCTATTCTCACAGCTCCAGTATGTGGTGCCCCAGTAGAGACTCTGTGGGGGCTCTGACCCCACATTTCCCTTCCACACTGCCCTAGCAGAGGATCTCCACGAGGGTCCCACCCCTGCAGTAAACTTCTGCCTGGGCATCCAGGTGTTTCCATACATCCTCTGAAATCCAGGCAGAGGTTCCCAAACCTCAGTTCTTGACGTCTATGCACCCACAGGCTCAACACCATGTGGAAGTTGCCAAGGCTTAGGGCTTCCACCTTCTGAAGCCATTGCCTTCGCTGTACCTTTGCCCCTTTTAGTCACAGCTAGAGTGCTGTGATGGAGGGCACCAAGCCCTAGACTGCACACAGCAGAGGGACCCTGGGCCGGGCCCATGAAACCATTTTTTTCCTCCTAAACATCCAGGCCTGTGATGGGAGGGGCTGCCACAAATGCCCCTGACATGCCCTGGCTACGTTTTCCCCATTGTCTTAGTGATTCACATTTGGCTTCTTATTTTGTATGTAAATTTCTGCAGCCAGCTTGAATTTCTCCTCAGAAAAAATGGATTTTATTTTCTAATGCTTTATCAGGCTGCAAATTTTCCAAACTTTCGTGGTCTGTTTCCCTTTTAAAACCGAATGCCTTTGACAGCACCTAAGTCACCTCTTGAATGCTTTGCTCCTTAAAAATTTCTTCCTCCAGATACCCTAAATCATCTCTCTCAAGTTAAAAGTTCCACAAATCTCTAGGACATGGGCAAAATGATGCCAGTCTCTTTTCTAAAACATAACAACAGTCACCTTTGCTCCAGTTCCCAACAAGTCCCTCATCTCCATCTGAGGCCACCTCAGCCTGGATTTCATTGTCAATTTCATTATTAGCAATTTGGTCAAAGCCATTCAAAAGTCTTTATGGAATTCCAAACTTTCCCACATTTTCCTGTCTTTCTCTGAGCTTCCCAAACTTTTTCAACCCCTGCCTGTTACCCAGTTCCAAAGTCACTTCCACATTTTTGGGTATCTACAGCAATGCCCCCCTCTACGGGTATCAATTTACTGTATTCGTCCATTTTCACACTGCTGATAAAGACATACCTGATACAGAGCAAATTACAAAAAAAAAAAAAAAAAAAAAAAAAGGTTTCATGGACTTACAGTTCCATATGGCTCAGAAGGCCTCACAATCATGGTGGAAAGCAAGGAGGAGCAAGTCACATCTTACATGGATGGTGGCAGGCAAAGAGAGAGAGCTTGTGCAGGGAAACTTCCTCTTATAAAACCATCAGATTTTGTGATATTTTTCACTATCACGAGAACAGCATGGGAAAGATTTGCCCCATGATTCGATTAACTCCCACCAGGCCCTTCCCACAACATGCAGGAATTCAAGATGAGATTTGGGTGGGGACACAGCCAAATCATATCACACATCACCATGCTTAGTGTAGGCTTTATGAGGACCTTGAATAATACATTATTTGTTTGTTTGTTTGTTTTGTTTCCAGAGTCTCACTCTGTCACCCTGACTGGAGTGCAGTGGCACAATCTTGGCTCACTGCAACCTCCATCTCCTGGGTTCAAGTGATTTCTCATATCTCAGCCTCCTGAGCAGCTGAAATTACAGGCATGTGCCACCATGCCCAGTTGATTTTCATATTTTAGTAGTGATGGTATTTCACCATGTTGGCCAGGCTGGTCTGGAACTCCTGACCTCAGGTGATTCACCTGCCTTGGCCTCCCAAAGTGCTAGGATTATAGATGTGAGCCACCGTGCCCGGTGACATTAGATTTAAATGAATTAATGAGTCAAATAATGGTGCATTTTTTCTCCTAAATACCAGATGCCTTTGTGCTACACTCTGGCTGTTCAAAGTCCTTAATCTTACATAATCCTCAACTCAGATCTTCTTTTTTTCCCCTCAATTTATTCTTATGTTTGGACCTGGGAGCTTCTGGAGTTATTGATCGTCTATTTATAACAAAGGTCATATAAGTCATTTGAACAGGAGAGAGGGAAACACTGGGTAGAAGAGGGCCGTTCACTATCAAAGGCCCCACCCTCAAGCCTGGAGACCCACAGCCCTAAATGGGGACAGGCATTCCTGTTTTCATGCCCAAAAAGTTGTCTTTTGGCCTGCCACACTCCCTATGCTGTACCCATGTAAACCCATGTAAACCTCAAACCTCAGAAGCAGACCAGCAGGTGAGAAGATGAGAAGACAAGCAGACTGATGGCAGAATAATGCGACAGAGAAAGAGAGAAGAGGAATGCCTGAACTCTGAGAGGAGTTCAGCTGTGGGCAGTTGGAAAGGAATTCAGCCACTGGATGACCAAACTCCAGGGAAAGATCATCTTCCCACTCCATCACTCTTGCTGACTCCCCATCCATCTTTCTGAGAGCCACCTTCACCACTCAGTAAAACCCTACATTCATGTTTCAAGCCCGTGTGTGACCCAGTTCTTCCCTGGATGCTGGACAAGAGCTTGGGATGCAGAAAACTGTCACACTAGCCCCGTGCCCTTGTGAAATGGCAGAGGGTCCATTGAGCTGGTTAACACTAAAGCCATCTATGGATGGCAGGGCTAAAAGGGCACATTGTAACACACGCCCACTTGAGCTGCTGCACCTGTCCATCTGCATATTCCCCCTCCCCTCAGGGTTTTGAGCAGTGGCAGTGACCGAACAGGCAAGCCACATCCCTGTTGCACGTCCTGTGAAGGAGATCAGGGAACTCTCCTGTTTTATATGGACCTATGACTAGTGACTAATAACTCACTCATACTTACTTTTAAACAAGGAGGAGCTGAGAAAATAATATTTATAATTGAATAAAGTGGGATTATCAAAAATTGTAAACTTACTTTATATTTGTACAAAACTTGTCTGAAAGTATTTAGTATATGTCCTGACTTTGCACTTGTTTTCAACTGCAGTTTTTAAAGAGATAACTTAAAAGGTATAAGTATAACATCAGAGGAAGAGTGATGCAGTGCCTGCAGTACTGAGCTTGTTGCTGTATTTCTATTATTATCTGTCAGTTGAATACTGACAGTATGGGCAACAAACAGAGAGAGGATTTCAGGGAATGTCTGGATATAATTACCTATAATACATGTGTATGAAAGAAGGGAAACAACTGTAATAATTACAAAGTTGTTATTGAACCCTTTGATCTGTCAGCTAAAAGACAGGAAATAAGATCATCTCATAGCTTCTAAATTATGGTTGAAGTTACACTGAGCTAGATCAGGACTGTTATCTCTTACACACACACACACACACACACACACACACACACACACACACACATTTCTTGACCTCAGATGCAGAGCAGTGTGCTAGCTAATCACATCCTTCAGATATGGTACTCTTTCATTATTGATCTATACAAGTTTCCTGTCTTACCTTAATCTGTTGTTTTGTCCTGACTTCCTTTTGTATTTGTCCATTTTGCATTGCTTTAAAGGAATACCTGAGACTGGGCAGTTTATAAAGGAAAAAGATTTGGTTCATGGTTTTGCAAGTTGTACAAGCATGGCNACAGTTCCATATGGCTCAGAAGGCCTCACAATCATGGTGGAAAGCAAGGAGGAGCAAGTCACATCTTACATGGATGGTGGCAGGCAAAGAGAGAGAGCTTGTGCAGGGAAACTTCCTCTTATAAAACCATCAGATTTTGTGATATTTTCACTATCACGAGAACAGCATGGGAAAGATTTGCCCCATGATTCGATTAACTCCCACCAGGCCCTTCCCACAACATGCAGGAATTCAAGATGAGATTTGGGTGGGGACACAGCCAAATCATATCACACATCACCATGCTTAGTGTAGGCTTTATGAGGACCTTGAATAATACATTATTTGTTTGTTTGTTTGTTTTGTTTCCAGAGTCTCACTCTGTCACCCTGACTGGAGTGCAGTGGCACAATCTTGGCTCACTGCAACCTCCATCTCCTGGGTTCAAGTGATTTCTCATATCTCAGCCTCCTGAGCAGCTGAAATTACAGGCATGTGCCACCATGCCCAGTTGATTTTCATATTTTAGTAGTGATGGTATTTCACCATGTTGGCCAGGCTGGTCTGGAACTCCTGACCTCAGGTGATTCACCTGCCTTGGCCTCCCAAAGTGCTAGGATTATAGATGTGAGCCACCGTGCCCGGTGACATTAGATTTAAATGAATTAATGAGTCAAATAATGGTGCATTTTTTCTCCTAAATACCAGATGCCTTTGTGCTACACTCTGGCTGTTCAAAGTCCTTAATCTTACATAATCCTCAACTCAGATCTTCTTTTTTTCCCCTCAATTTATTCTTATGTTTGGACCTGGGAGCTTCTGGAGTTATTGATCGTCTATTTATAACAAAGGTCATATAAGTCATTTGAACAGGAGAGAGGGAAACACTGGGTAGAAGAGGGCCGTTCACTATCAAAGGCCCCACCCTCAAGCCTGGAGACCCACAGCCCTAAATGGGGACAGGCATTCCTGTTTTCATGCCCAAAAGTTGTCTTTTGGCCTGCCACACTCCCTATGCTGTACCCATGTAAACCCATGTAAACCTCAAACCTCAGAAGCAGACCAGCAGGTGAGAAGATGAGAAGACAAGCAGACTGATGGCAGAATAATGCGACAGAGAAAGAGAGAAGAGGAATGCCTGAACTCTGAGAGGAGTTCAGCTGTGGGCAGTTGGAAAGGAATTCAGCCACTGGATGACCAAACTCCAGGGAAAGATCATCTTCCCACTCCATCACTCTTGCTGACTCCCCATCCATCTTTCTGAGAGCCACCTTCACCACTCAGTAAAACCCTACATTCATGTTTCAAGCCCGTGTGTGACCCAGTTCTTCCCTGGATGCTGGACAAGAGCTTGGGATGCAGAAAACTGTCACACTAGCCCCGTGCCCTTGTGAAATGGCAGAGGGTCCATTGAGCTGGTTAACACTAAAGCCATCTATGGATGGCAGGGCTAAAAGGGCACATTGTAACACACGCCCACTTGAGCTGCTGCACCTGTCCATCTGCATATTCCCCTCCCCTCAGGGTTTTGAGCAGTGGCAGTGACCGAACAGGCAAGCCACATCCCTGTTGCACGTCCTGTGAAGGAGATCAGGGAACTCTCCTGTTTTATATGGACCTATGACTAGTGACTAATAACTCACTCATACTTACTTTTAAACAAGGAGGAGCTGAGAAAATAATATTTATAATTGAATAAAGTGGGATTATCAAAATTGTAAACTTACTTTATATTTGTACAAAACTTGTCTGAAAGTATTTAGTATATGTCCTGACTTTGCACTTGTTTTCAACTGCAGTTTTAAAGAGATAACTTAAAAGGTATAAGTATAACATCAGAGGAAGAGTGATGCAGTGCCTGCAGTACTGAGCTTGTTGCTGTATTTCTATTATTATCTGTCAGTTGAATACTGACAGTATGGGCAACAAACAGAGAGAGGATTTCAGGGAATGTCTGGATATAATTACCTATAATACATGTGTATGAAAGAAGGGAAACAACTGTAATAATTACAAAGTTGTTATTGAACCCTTTGATCTGTCAGCTAAAAGACAGGAAATAAGATCATCTCATAGCTTCTAAATTATGGTTGAAGTTACACTGAGCTAGATCAGGACTGTTATCTCTTACACACACACACACACACACACACACACACACACACACACACACATTTCTTGACCTCAGATGCAGAGCAGTGTGCTAGCTAATCACATCCTTCAGATATGGTACTCTTTCATTATTGATCTATACAAGTTTCCTGTCTTACCTTAATCTGTTGTTTTGTCCTGACTTCCTTTTGTATTTGTCCATTTTGCATTGCTTTAAAGGAATACCTGAGACTGGGCAGTTTATAAAGGAAAAAGATTTGGTTCATGGTTTTGCAAGTTGTACAAGCATGGCACCCACAACTTCTTGGTTTCTAGTGAATCCTCAGGCAGTTTTTATCCACGGTGGAAGGTAGAGAGAGAACAGGCATGTTATATGGTAAGAGAAGGAGCAAGAGAGAGATGCCAGGCTCTTTCAAACAAACAACTGTTGCACGAACTAAGAGAGTGAGACTCACTCACTACTGCAAGGACAGCAGCAAACCATTCATGAAGGATGTACTCCATGACCAAAACACCTCTCACTAGGTCCATCTCCAACACCAGAAATCATATTTCAACATTGGATTTGGAGGACACAAATATCGAAATCAAATAACTGCCCCATCTTCAAGCTCTTATTAATATATGTCTTTGGATAGGTATGTGTCTTTGCAAAATTATACAATATATAGTATAGTGGTTAAGAGTGAAGATTCTCAAGATAGGTTGCCTCAGTTTAAATCCTTGCTCTCGGGCTAAATAGCTATGCAGTTTTGGAAAACTTGCTTAACATCTCTGCTATTCCATTTCCTAGCATTATTGTGAAGAGTTAATAGATTAATTAGACCTGGAGTGGCGGCTCACGCCTGTAATCCCAGCATTTTGGGAGGCTGAGGCGGGCAGATCATGAAGTCAGGAGTTTGAGACCAGCCTGACCAACATGGTGAAACCCAGTCTCTACTAAAAAACAAAAGTTAGCTGGGCATGGTGGCGTGCACCTGTAATTCTAGCTACTCAGGAGGCTGAAGCAGGAGAATCGCGTTAACCTGCGAGGCAGAAGTTGCAGTGAGCCGAAATCGTGCCATTGCACTCCAGCCTGAGCAACAGAGCGAGACTCCTC
>NW_016816310.1:69899-72032 GCF_001698545.2 Rhinopithecus bieti
TTGAGACCAGCCTGACCAACATGGTGAAACCCAGTCTCTACTAAAAAACAAAAGTTAGCTGGGCATGGTGGCGTGCACCTGTAATTCTAGCTACTCAGGAGGCTGAAGCAGGAGAATCGCGTTAACCTGGGAGGCAGAAGTTGCAGTGAGCCGAAATCGTGCCATTGCACTCCAGCCTGAGCAACAGAGCGAGACTCCTCAAAAAAAAAAAAAAAAAAAAAAAAAGAATAAAAAAAGAAAACTATGTATTTAGAAAAACATCAGGCACATAGTAAGCCCTCAGGAAATGCTGGCTATTATGTGTACACATTTCTAAATTACATGAATGATAGTCCAATGTCATTGTATTTCTTAATTTTTCACTTAACACTGTATTTGTAAAATTCACATATAATAGTGTAAGCATATCTAGTTTATTAGTTTGACTGCTTTAGACTATTAATCCATTATCTATTTGTGATGGATACCTAGATTGTCTCTAACTCTCAGCTACCACAAACAATACAATTTCTAATATGCCTATTGGGATTACATTCTGCTGCAAGTAACAGAAACCAAATAGTGGTTCATTTATCTCACGTAATGAAAAGTCTATAGGTATATGGCTTCATCCTTTGCAATAATTCAGCGTTAAAATATAGTTTGTCTATTATTAATAGAGCTATACCAGGTTTTTTTTCTGTTGTCTTATTTAGTGTTTGCTACACATGCACACACATGTGTGTGTATGTATACATGTAGATATAGATAATTTATGTTACCGTTAATCTTGTATTTTGGATATATATTTTATAAGCAGTATATAGTTTAGTTTGTAAATGCAACCACAAAATGTTTGTTTTCTAACTAGAAAATTAGTCTGTTAGCATTCCTTTTGATTGCTGGCTTATTAGAAGCATTTCTATCATCTTAGTTTATGATTTGTTGTTTTAATTTTAAATTATTTCTCTTGCCTTTTATATTTTATGGCTTAAGAATTTCTTAAATTTATTTTTTTCTCTACTGTTGGAACTTTTGCAAGTTGCACAATCTACTTGTATGTGTTCAACACATGTCTTAAGTATCATCATGCTCATTCTTTAATTCTCTAAAGCTGATCGACTTACCACTTTTCTCTGAAGATATGTAAGTTTTTCAGAATACTTTAATCATAAGCTTCCTTTTCTGTCTTTTTGTTTTACTTGGTTTTCCGATGCTTATTTTTCTTTCTGTTTTATTTTTTGGCCTTTATTCTATATCTTAATTCCTCAAATTAAACATTATAATTATTGTTTTAGATAGTCTTTCTACTTCAATTTCTTTCCTCCTTCTCTACTTTCCATTGGAAATACTAAATGTTCATTTTGCTAGTTTGAAAACTGTAGATTCACTTTCAAAATGTTAACAGTTGCTCCAACTCATTACGATGAATGCTTTATTTTTCCTGTAAGTTCCTTAACCTTATCAATAGCTATATTTTCCTATTATAATTTGTTATTCTTTCTCTTTTCTCTAATCCAAGCACATAACAAAATGTCATGCACATAAGAAAGGTTCAGTGTTTGTTGGAATCATGTTTAAATGGTAGAAAGAGTATTTGTGCAATATCTCTGATAGGATCTGAGTAAGTGCTTGGTGAATTAACTCAGTAAAGTTTGGAATAAAACAGCACAACAAAAAGTGAAATTTTCAAATACTTATTAAGAATTCTAGTATCTTTACAGCTCAGTTAAGGAATCTTATTGATCCTGTCTTCCAAAGACATTCAATGTAACCTGTATTCAATGGCCCTATCCACATGGCACAACTTGTCACCATTTTGAGTATACTAAACTGAATATAAAAAGGAAAAAAAAAAAAAAAAAAGCCCCAAAAGACAAGAACATTGTGATTACAGACACAGGCAAAGAGGTGGGAAAAAAAAAACACTTTCTGGGGAAATTTTATCACTATGCTTTGTTCGTGTAATGAAATCCAGCTGAATAGTACTTCAAAACTTTCTGAAAAGAGTAAACAGTATCAGTTGAGAATATTAAAGATCCCCATGAGAAGAGCTCAGTAGGAACTAAAAGAAAATTGGGAAAAATCACTTACTGAATACTCAGAAATCTGGATGGAAATCCACGGACATGATTCATCCATTCTCTCTCTCTC
>NW_016816310.1:72073-78549 GCF_001698545.2 Rhinopithecus bieti
AAACAACAACAAAACAAGAGCTAAAGCTAAGAGGATGTACCTTGGATTTTATCATGTTTCCTGATGGATGGATGGGTTTCCATTCTAATTTTCACTTATTTGTATAATTGTGCACCTCTCCCTCTCCTCCCTCTCCTCCTTTGCCTCCCCTCCCCTCCCCTCTCCTCTCCTCTCCCTGAGTTTTCTGTAGTTTTTAAAGGAGAATCCATACTATTTGTCTTGTATTCATGCTATGGAAAGATTAAGATAAATAAGTCGTATTAGGCTACAAAAAGTGCTTTCTGAGCTTTGAAGGATTGATTCCCACCCCTCCTTACCTCCGGGATTCTTTGTTCAACGCAGAACTACGCATGGTCTGAAGGAAGATTGACATTCTTTGCAGGTCAGCAGGAAGAGACTTGCCAATAGATCAAGTCCCTTCCTGATGAGCATTTGAGTGTCATTACCATTGTTCTTCCTGTTTTTCCTCTGTTCTACATGTTCAGAGAAATAACCTTTCTCATTTACCTTGGGACTCAGTGTTCCCTTCTATGTGGCAGCAGAAGGACAAGCATCACCACATTTTTTTTTCTTATACTCTTGAAAAAAATAGACATTTTACATTTGTGTGGGTAACTTTATAATGCTGCTGTGTTAGAAAGCATCAGATGCTTTTGTCTCACTTTATAATTACATGCTTACTGTGCCTCTTCTTCCTTTCTTTCTTTCATGTATTTATTAATTCTCTCACATGCTCTTTCTACTTTTTTCTTTTCTTTCCCTTTGCCTGTGTTTCCTTTATTGTTCTGCATATTGACATTTTCGTAATAACAAATAATGCAATATTAGCATTTATAGCTTTTTGGTGTGTTAGCCACCATAGTAATACACTTCACATAGGAAGTATTACTTAATTGTTAACACTAGGAAGAAAATATCATCATTAATTCTAATTTCCGAATGTGAAAAATCAAGCTCAGAGAGGCTAAGTGTTTTAAAAGGCATAGGCTAGTCACCAGACTCAGGTATTTGCAACTGCAAAGTTCTTGCTCTCAATGATGATATCTACTCCTGATCTCTGAATATCTCATTTACAATATGCTATTCTGGCATACACATAGCACTTTAAGAGCCAATTGATGATAGACATTTTTAATGCCAGTATGTTAACTACATTTTATATTTAGTATTTGGAATTAGGTATAGAAAGAATGTACCTCAACACAGTTAAGATCATATATGAAAAACTCACAGCTAACATCATACTCAACAGTAAAAGTTGAAAGCCATTTCTCTAAGATGAGTAACAAGACAAAAATGTCCACTTTCATCACTTATATTCAAAATAATACTAAAAGTTCTAGACAGGGCATTAAGTTAAATAAATACATGAATGACTAAATAAATAAGTGGCATTCAAATAGGACAGGAAAATGTGAAATAATCTCTGTTTGCTGATGACATGATATTACATATAGTAAACCCTAAAACTCCACAAAAAACTAGTAAAATCATAAAATTAGTAAAGTTGCAGGATGCAAAATCAACACAAATATCAATAGCATTTCTTGATACTAACAACAAATTATGTAAAAAACAGGAAGTCAACTTCATTCATGATAGCATTAAAAATTACTTAGGAGTAAATTTAACCTAAGAGGTGAAAGATCTGTGTATTAAAAACTATAACACATTGATTTAAAAAATGTAGATGACACACATAAATAGAAAGATGTCCCATGTTCATAGATTGGAAGACTTAATATTGTTAAAATGTCCAGTCTACCCAAAGTGAGCTGCAGGTTCAACACAATCCTTGTCAAAATTCAAATGCTATTTTTCACAAAAAACAAACAAGCAAACACAAATCCCAAAATTCAAATGGAAAGACAAAAGACCCCAACTAGTCAATGCAGTCTTGAGATAAAATAACAAAGGTGGAGACATCATATTAACTGACTTCAAAATGTATTGCAAAGCTATAGTAATCAAAACAGTATCAGAAAGGCATAAAAGCAGACACATTGACCAAGAGGACAGGACAGAGAAACCAGGAATAAACCTACACATCATGGCCAATTTATTTTCTACAAAGGTGCTAATAATACAGGTGGATACAGGATAGTCTCTTCAATACAGTTTTTGGAAAACTTAATGTCCCCATGCAGAAGAATTAAATTAGACTCCATCTGTCATCATAAAAAATAAAAATGGAGTAAAGACTTAAATGTAGGTTCTGAAGCTATAAAACTACTAGAAGAAAGCATAGGGAAAATCTCCACAACAGTGGTCTGGGTAAAGTTTTCATGGACATGCCCACAAAGGCGCAGGCAACAAAAGCAAAAATAAACAAATGTGATTGCATAAAACTTAAAAACTTCTGCACAGTAAAGAAAACAATCAAGAGAGAAAACAGCTAATTTATGGAATGGGAGAAAATATCTGCAAACCATAAATCTGATAAAAATCTAACTTCCAAAATATATAGTGTACTCAGCACAATAGCAAGAAAACAACTCAATTTAAAAATGGGCAAAAAATCTAAGAAGACATTTCTCAAGGCCAGGCACAGTGGCTCATGCCTGTAATCTCAGCACTTTGGGAGGCTGAGGTGGGAGGATCACAAGGTCACGAGTTTGAGACCAGCGTGGCCAGCATAGTGAAACTGTCTCTACTAAAAAAAATATGAAAAATTAGACAGGCATGGTGGCAGGTGCCTGTAATTCCAGCTACTCAGGAGGCTGAGGCAGGAGAATCACTTGAACCTGGGAGACTGGGGTTGCAGTGAGCCGAGATCGCGCTATTGCACTCCAGCCTGAGTGACAAGAGTGAAACTCCGTCTCAAAAAAAAAAAAAAAAGACAAAGACATTTCTCAAAAGAAGGCATAGAAACGGCCAACTGACATATGAAAAAATGCTCATTATTACTGGTTCATCATGGAATAAAAAATTAAAACCACAACAACTTGGTATTATATCACATCTGTTAGAATGAAAACATCAAAAACGCAAAAGATAACAAGTGTTGGTAAGGGTGTGGCAAATAGAGAACGCTTGTGCACAGTTAGAGGACTTGTAAATTAATGTGGCCATTGTGGAAAATGGTGTAGAGTTTTCTCAGAAAACTAAAAACAGAATTACCATATGATTCAGAAATTCCACTTTTAGCCATATAACAAAATAAACTGATAAATTCGTATTCCAAAGAGACATCTATAATCTCAGGTTCATTACAGGTATTTTACCTATTCATAATAGGTAAGATATGGAAACAAACCTAGTGTCCATCAGCAGATAAATGGATAAAGAATATGTGCTAATATGCACAATAGTATACCATTCAGCCTTATAAAAAATTCTGTTCATTGTGATAACATAGATGAACCTGGAAGATATTATTTTAAGTGAAATAATCCAGGCACAGAAAGATATAAACTGCATAATCTAATTTATATGTGCAATAAAAATGTTGAGCTCAAACAAGTACAGAGTAGAATGGTGGTTATCAAAGGATGCAGGAACAGCATGAATGGAAAAAGGGGAGATGTTGATCAAAGGGCACAAAGTTTCAGCTAGATAGGAGGAATAAGATTTAGTAATCTATTGTGAAATATTGTGACTATAATGAATAACAAAATATTATATATTTCAAAATTACTAAACTAGTAGATTTTAAATATTGTCATCACAAAAAATAAGTATGTGAGGTGATAAATTTGTTAATTAGCTCGTCTTAATAATTCCATAATATAGCCGAGCGCGGTGGCTCAAGCCTGCAATCCCAGCACTTTGGGAGGCCGAGACGGGCGGATCACGAGGTCAGGAGATCGAGACCATCCTGGCTAACCCGGTGAAACCCCGTCTCTACTAAAAAATACAAAAAACTAGCCGGGCGAGGTGGCGGGCGTCTGTAGTCCCAGCTACTCGGGAGGCTGAGGCAGGAGAATGGCGGGAACCCGGGAGGCGGAGCTTGCAGTGAGCTGAGATCCGGCCACTGCACTCCAGCCTGGGTGACAGAGCGAGACTCCGTCTCAAAAAAAATAATAATAATTCCATAATATAAACATATACCAAAACATCACATTGCACCCCAGAAACATATGCAATTATTTATGTTGTCAATTTAAAAATAAAACTTAAAAAATCACCCATGTAATAAAAATGATTGTGGTATTGGGCATCTTTAAAAGTTTTCTTCTCCTTCATCTATCGTGTCAATTCCAGTAGCTTTTACTTTCAAATTACCTCTGCAATTCATTGTCTCCTCTGCATTCTGACTGCTATAGATCCCAGCTTGAGCTTCATTGTTTGTCCCTTGAATGGCCAAAACAGCTGTCAAAATGGCCTCCTGGTTTCCCAACTTGCACCCCTCCAATCTGGTCTTCACCCTGTAACCTGAAGGCAGTCAGAACACCAGAACTAATCTATTCTGTCTTTTGCTTAAAATACATAACATTATCATAATTAATTTAAAAATATATCCAGATCCCAGACATAGAAGAAAGACTCTTTAAATATGTCCAAGAACCTTCACCTATTTCATTTCTTCCTCGTGTCCACTGTGTGGTATCCCATTCTGAACCTTTCTTCCTGACAGACTCATGGAGTTTAAGCATCTTCTTTCACTGTGAACTATTTTCTGATCTCCTCAAGTTGAATTGACCACTTGCTGTATTATCTCTCCATACTTTATAGTTAAACTATTAAACACTATACTAAATACTATTTACTTTACTAAAGTATCTTTATCTCCAGGGAATTGTGAACTCCTTGAAGGCAGGATGTATATTACCAGCCTGTTCTACTATACCAAACACACAGCCTTGGATATTAATTAACCATTAGTAATCTTTATTGAATTTAAATGAAACAGTACCATAACACAAAATTTGTAATAAAATGTGAGCTGGCCTTCGTGAAATCAATCAAACCATCTCTAAAAACTACGGAAATTCTTTTACATCATCTGTTTCTCTTTTTTTCTTTATCATCACTTTCATTTTAAAATTTAATTTTTCATCACCTTCCACTTGGGTTATTGAAGTAACCTTGATGCTGACTTTCTGCATTCAATTTCTGCCCTCCTCCCCTAATCCACCATTCACAGTATGAGACTGACATTATCACACCATTTGCTGATCATGTGAGTCTTCAGCTTTCACCCACTTAGCTCCCCATTAGCCATTGGAGTTCAAACTTCTTACCTTAATCTAAAAGGCCTTTCAAAACTTTGCCAGAGTATATATTACCTAATCTCCTATAATTTCCCCAAATATACAACAGTCTTTTATACTTCTGCCTAGTATCCATGCAGCTCCATTTTCCTGAAATATCTGTCACTATTAACTCCACCAATAAAAGCTTACTCTTCCTTCAAGACCCAGTGCAGATGTAACTTCCCTCACTTTCTCTTACTATCTCTGTTCACGTCACTTAGGAAGAATAAGTTATTCCCATAACACTTTACAAACACCACTATTATAACATATTATACATCATCCATTTGTGTATATGCATCTATATTTGCCAATAGAGTATAATCTACTTGAGAATAAGGGCTACAGATTACCTATTTTTGTTCTTGAAAGCCAGGTGTGATATCCAGAACACAATTGATAATCACTGTTACATATTATGTGGGCCCATATTGGCAACATATATTATAACAAGATGAGGTTACAAGATATATGTCTCTGTGTGTGTATGTGCACTTAAAAACTCATATAAAGAAGCCATCTTTTGTATATAACGTGAAATTAATGCTGAAATATTTCAAAGTGTAGGATAAATCATTCAATGTGGCTCAAAATTTATGTTTGTTATCGATTTTGTGTGAACTGTCCTCTCTGTTTCGTATCATATCTTGTAGACAATCTACCATCTCATAAAAATAGTTACATAATGGCAGAATTATATTAGATGGAATAAAAGTTTCATTTATAAGTGAACATTTTAATCATAAACACATGACATATCCTAAAACATTTCTGCCTCCCTTCTCTTGAAACATGGAGAAAATAATAAATGTAATCAATACAATTTTAATCATTGATTTAGTCAACCATTGTTTTCTAAACAATTACTATATAGCAGATACTCACCTACATTTAATGATGTAGCATAAATACCACAACATTGGCCCCTGACATATTAGAACTTGTAGTCTGTACTGTAGACTAAGAGCAAACAAAAATTATTCAATTATAAATTATGAAAATTTTTATAAAGAAGATGTCCAGGGTGTTATAAATACATGTGGCCTCCCTGAACATTGATCTCCTCACTTATAAATATTCCAGAGTAATTTTGACATAATAATGACAATAGTGATAATACCAATTGCTATTTATAAAAATCTCTTTTATCTATTTATTCTTTGAAAATAATTTTACATCATTAGTACAATTTACTATTTCAAAAATATTTATGGAATGTCTACTATATACCAGGAAGTATGTTGATCACAATGAATACAATGGTGATGTCTAACATATTTT
>NW_016816310.1:80933-88015 GCF_001698545.2 Rhinopithecus bieti
TCTCTGACATGTATACATATAGTCAGCAAAAACCAAAAAGAGTTGAACCCCTTTGTTTTTTTTGCAAAGCATTGCAAATAAAGCAGAAGATAATCATAATAAGGCAACATAGTGCAATGGATTTAAGTAGATCTGGTGTCGAATTTGTATCCCATGAATTATTAGATGACTGAACTTAGGTAATTAACATCTAGGAGAAGCCTGGGTGCTCCTTTGTAAAATAAAATGTTAATAATATTTCCTGCCTTACAAAGTTATTGTGAAAAATTAAATTAGATCATGGATATGAAGCACACAGTGACCTACACAAAAAATGCCCACTAAATAAGAGCCATTTGCTGTCATGGTGGTGGTGGTGGTCCTCCTCCTCCTCTTTCTTCTTATTCAATAGGAGACAACAAAACAGGGATGCCAGAGAAGAAGAAATGGGAAAGGGTCAGAAATAATCTTCCCAAATAGGTTGCTTAGCAAAATTTTGTAGAATTTGAACATTTGAACATAGTAGGAAAGGACATTCCAGGTAGAAGGAACAGTATGAAAAAACCAGAAATGTCACTGAATCAAATTTTACTCAGAAATTCAGTGTGAATTTTTATCTTTATGAAAGAAAACCAAATACATTTTCACTGGCAAATTTTTTTCTGCACATATTTGTGAAAAGAAGTGTGCTCAAAATTATTTCTGTTCCCCTTTAAGTTGAGAAACTCAGGAGAGCAGAGTCAGTTACTTAAAACAAAGAACTCCGTTTCTACAGTCCTCATCATAAAGAGCGGCTCCATACTTTCCAGGACCTGAGATTACAGCAAAGGGAATAATTAACCAGAATTTGCTCTCCTCTACTTTAGAAAAATATATATATATATATATGCTATCAAACATGAATCACTGATGCCATTTTTTGACTTTAAATGTATTCTGGAATTATGATTAAATAATTGTATCTTCAAGTATCAGTGCTAAAGTGGAAGTTATCTGAATTTCACTCCTCTAATCTTGAGAACTCTCTAAAGGGTATTTTATGGTTAATATAATTATTTCTTTGAAGAATAAAATGTACTTGGCTCCCAGGCCTTGCCAACGTAAAAGAGGTTGGTTCAAATAGTTACTTCAGAGTGACCATAATATGATTCATTTGTTTTCACTATTCCGCCTCCTGAGTTTTCCTCATTGAAATGGGATGTGCATGTTCTTGAATAAATTCATTAGCTTTTTGAATACAACATTCTATCAGAAGGCACTAGTTAAGGTATTAGCTTCAAGGTCCATAGAAGGGCAAGATATATCACATTACATATTTAGTCATGGTGATAAACTGTACAGTCTTCAGAACGATTGCAAAATTGAGGTCATGCATCTAAGAAATAAGATTATTTTGATAGTGACATTCAAAATAACGCAGGTTATTTTAAAATCGAGTAATGCAAAAAGGTGCTGAGGTTGCAAAAATATTTAATCAATTAGAAAATGGAACCAATAGAGCCAAGTACCTGGCAGGACCACATATATACTTTCTTTCTCTTCATGTCACAAACATTTTTTTTCCACAGGAATATATTTTCCTACTGAATTACCAGGGCCACACATACATATCTGGATTCTGACATCTTCCCAACCCTTGTTGACTTTTTAAAGAAGCAGAGATAATGGAACTGCTACTCCCCATTGAGAATTGAAATAAATTTTACTTCAGGGCTCTTCATGGAGCTAAAATGATTTTTTTTTTTTCTTTTCCATCTGCCTTATAGATAGTAACTTGTTGGGTTTATAACTTTGAATCCAGTGTCGATTTCCAGCCCAATAGAAAATTCTTCACTCAGTCCTTTTTCTAAGCCTGCTTCAACCTACTCCTGTGTCTCACATGGCTTTCATAAATTTTGGTAGAGCTTTGGAGAACTGAAATCAGATCCAGATTGAAAGCTGGGCATTTGATTATTCTGGTCGTTTCAACATTTCAATTGAACCCTAAAGTTATTATCATTTAGGCATTCTGAACGTTTGAATTGACTTCATCTTTTTTGTCAGTTATAATGCATGTCAAATATGCAGAAAAGTACAGATATTACAATCACCTATTTATCACTCAAATGTAAAGATTTTGAAATATTTGAGAACTTTTCCTAATAAAACATTGCAGATAGACATTAATTCTAGTTATATTCATAATGACCTTTATACATTAAGTAATTTATTGTATTCTTATTAATACAATAGTTTACTCATAATATGAACATTTACATTAGTGTCTTACAATATATTAGGCACTATGCTAACTGCTTTACATGTATTGAGTCATTTAATACTCAGGTTCCCCCATGAGGAAGGCACTATTATCCCGTTATGTAAATATGGCATCTGAGACATAGAGAAAAACAAGTTGCTTTAATGAAGTTTATACAGTTAGTAAGTGACAGAGTTAGGGGTTTACCGGTTTCTACATACTGATTTCTTAACCAGTATGCATCACAGAATGCCTCTCAGCATTAATTAATTTATTTTTTTCTCTATTCATCTATTGAATGGTTAACGTTGGTTGCATTGTTTCAACACATATTTTTAAACTCTTGTATATATTTATGTGCACATGTGATAGATGTTATATTGGTTTTCTATGACAAAATACCACACACTGGGTGGCCTAAACAACAGAAATGTATTCTCTCACCGTTCTGAAGGCTAGAAGTACAGAGCAAGGTGCTGGCAGTTTTGTTTTCTCCTGAGGCTTCTCTTCTTAGCTTATAAATAACCACCTTCTCACCATGGCCTCACAGGGTCTTTCTTCCTGGGCTCATATATCCCTGCTGTGTCTCTGTGAGTCCAAATTTCCACTTCTTATAAGGATACTGGTCAGATTAGATTGGAGCCCTCTCCGAGGGCCTCATTTTAACTCAATTGCCTCTTAAAAGGCCCTGTCTCCAAATATAGCCACATTCTGAGGTTATGGGGATTACAGCTTCAAACACACATTTAGGGTACAATTCAGCTCACACAAGTTGTGATATAGTTTTTGTTTTGCTTTTATTTTTTTAGGAAATGTACCAAGGAAGGAAATTGATGATCCTTAGGGAATACTTAGGGAATACACATACCCATTTTTATTAGGTGTTGACAAATTGCTCTTCAGATTGGTTCTACAAATGTGCATGCCCACTAGCCCACTAGCAGTATAACAGGGTCTTTTTTGTCTATATCTGCCCCCAAATGTGGCATGGTCATACCTCTTTTTTTTTTTTTCTTCTTGAGACAGAATCTTGCTCTGTTGCCCAGGCTGGAGTGCAGTGGTGCGATCTCTCGGCTCACTGCAACCTCCACCTCCCAGGTTCAAGTGATTCTCTTGCTTCAGCCTCCTGAGTAGCTAGGACTACAGGCGCCCGCCACCACACCCAGCTAATTTTGTATTTTAGTAGAGACGGGGTTTCACCATGTTGGCCAGGATGGTCTCAATCTCCTGACCTCGTGATCCACTCGCCTCAACCTCCCAAAGTGCCAGGATTACAGGTGTGAGCCACCGCTCCTGGCCAGTCATACCTTTAATTTTTGCCACACTGACGAGTATGAGATATCTCAATTCTTAATTTTGCAGTTCTCTGTATATTAACAAAATTGTGCACGTTTCTTGGGTTAGTAGCCTACCATGTTTCTTCTCTTGTGAATTACCTCTTCTTATTCTTTGGCTATACTTTTATTCGCTTATTTAAATTTTTTAATCACTTCATATGAATTCTGTGTATATTATGTATGCTAATTATTTTCAGTTACATACATTGCAAATATCTTCTTCAAGTCAGTGCTTATAATTTAGCTTAGTATATGATGCCTTTTGCCCTAAGGACAATTTCTATTTTGATGTCAAATTAACAATTTTTCTTTTTTGACTTGAGCCTGTGGGGTCTTATTTACAAACATTTCCCTGTTCAGTTATACTAATATTTTATTCTACATTTTTAAAACTGTGCATTTGTTACTTTTCAAATTTACCTAGAGTGGAGAGGTTATGGTGTGATTTTAAAATTTTACATTATATTTTATTCTACATTTTAAAACTGTGTATTTTTTAATTTTCAAATTGATCTAGAGTAGAGAGGTTATGGTGTGATTTTAAAATTTTACCTTTATGACTCCATACTGATTGTAGACTGTATCAACATATGTTATTTATAGTCCATGCTTTCACAGCTAATTTCTAATGCGACTTCTACTAGATACCAGATGCCCGTATGACAGCTAACAACCATTTTGCATATGCTACATGTTAGTAATTGTGGTTATATCACTTAATCCTCATTATACTTTTATGAAGTAAATATGGAAGAGTTTTTCTCTTCCATAATTAAACAAACTGATGTAAAGAAAGTTCAAATATTTTCCCCAGTGTCAGTCACATAACCAATAAGTAGAAGAGGAAGTATTTGAACTCTAGCAGTTTTGGATTATAGAGATCATACTCTTTACAATTATTCAATGACCTTCTTTTATAAATGCATAACACAGTTTCTGAAGTTTATATTGTACCCATTGATTCATTTGATTATCATTGGGACAAATTATATAATTTTAAAAATTTTTAATATTTTTTATTTATTTATTTATTTCAATCAGTTTGGGGGAAACAGGTGGTGTTCGGTTACATGGATAAGTTATTTAGCAGTGATTTCTGAGATTTTGGTGCACCCATCACCTGAGCAATGTACACTGTACTCAATATGTAGTTTGTTTTTTCCCTCACCCGCCTCCTACCTTACCACCGAGTCTTCCAGGTAAAATATGTCATGTTTATGCTTTTGCATCCTCATAGCTTAGCTCCAACTTAGAAGTGAGCACATATGATTTTTGGTATTCCATTCCTGAGTTACTTCATTTAGAAGAATTGTCTCCAATTTCATCCAGGTTCCTGTGAATGCCAATATTTCGCTTTTTTTTTATGACTAAGTAGCATTCCATAGTATATATATATCATTTTCTTCATCCAACCGCTGATTGATGGGCATTCGGGCTGGTTCCATATTTTTGCAATTGCAAATTGTGCTTCTATAAACATGCACGTGCAAGTGATCTTTTTCATATAATGACTTCTTTTTTCTCTGGATAGATATCCAGTAGTGGGGTTGCTGGATCAAATGGTAGCTCCACTTTTAGTTCTTTAAGGAATCTTCACACTATTTTCCATAGTGGTTGTACTAGTTTACATTCCCACCGGCAGTGTAGAAGTGCTTCCCTTTCACCACATCCATGCCAACATCTATTATTTTTTTTTTTTATTATGGTCATTCTCGCAGGAGTAAGGTGGTATCACATTGTGGTTTTGATTTGCATTTCCCTGATACACAGTGATGTTGAGCATTTTTTATATGTTGGCCATTTGTATATCCTCTTTGGAGAATCATCTATTCATGTCCTTAGCCCATTTTTTGATAGGATTGTTGGTGTCTTTTTTCTTGCTGACTTGACGTCTTTGTAGATTCTGGCTATTAATCCTTTGTCAGATGCATAGTTTGCAAAGATGTTCTCCTACTTTGTGGGTTGTCTGTTTACTCTGCTGATTATTTTTCTGTGCAGAAGCTTTTTAGTTTAATTAATTCCCATCTATTTATCTTTGTTTGTGTTGCATTTGCTTTTGGGTTCTTGGTCATGCAAATCACATACTTTTAAGGACTTTTGCTCTCTAATGTTTTGATATTTGGTAGGGCAAACTTCCCTATCTTGTGTATTTTCTTAAAAATATAGATAAATGATTGTTAGCAATTTGTTTATTGTAAACTCAGCTTCTTAAGTTTCATTAAATCCCCCCTGGAGTTTTGTTGCAAGAAAATTGTGCTACTGGATCAACTTTTAGGGCATTAACATCAGTATAATATTAACCTTCTTTTATAGGAGAACATGCTAAAATATTTATTTTTAAGGTAAAATTTCATGGTCTCTATCAAGTTATTGCATATTTTTAAAAAGATTTAGTCCTCAGAAGTGTAATTTATTGGCTGCTATTTTTAATGGGAATTTTGTAATGTCTATTTCTAATTGGTAGTTAAGATATATGGGAATAATATTAATTATGTGATGGTCTGCTTGCATATAACAAATTCAATGGATTTTTATTAACTCTGATTGTTTGCTTCTATAGTCTAGGATTTTCTTATGTAGACAGTCAAGCCATGTATAAATTAATGATTTTTATGTCCTTTACAAACCCCTTGTAGCACTTATTTCTCTTTCATATCTTATTGCACAAACTAGGAAATCCATTACTATCCTGAACTGAAGGGATGATAGAAGCCATCCTTGACTTGATCCTGACTTGTAAATGACAGCTTTTAAAGAAATAACACTAAACGCAATGTTCATTGTAGATTTCTAATGGACACACATTATGAATTACAGAAATTCCTATAATCCTAGTTCTCTATGATTTATTATGTGGGATATATTAATTATTATGCTTGTTATGTTCTCTAGCTTTCTTATGAATGGGCACTAAATTTTGAATTTTAGAAACTGGCTTTCTAATATAAAATCATCCTCATAATGCCTGGTTAGATATTAATTTATTATGATGCGTCATATTTTTCATGCAGTTAGGTTAAATACTAATATTTTATTGAGGATTGTTTTTTATATATACATATATTCTAATTAATGAGATAGGCCTGTAATTTTTCTTTATTGTACTGTCCTTGTAACATGTCAGTGTCAAAGTTATTTCAATCTTATAAAATGAATAAGGCAGTTTTCCTTTTTTGGTTTTGCTAAAAAAGTGTGTATTACATAACAATTGTCTGTTACATGAACGTTTGTAGAATCAGATCTATAAAATTCCTTGGGGCTTGTCCTTAGTTTGCAAGGAGGCGTGAAACAGGTTGGTGGAGTATTTTTAGTACAGATTAAATATATGATAGTTATTGAAAATAATTATAAACAATAGACAGCATTCAATAAAAATCAAAGCTTAATATTTAAAAGAATAATAAAGGCAGAAAACGTCTGAGAATATTTTTCTAGAACAAAAAAAATGTAAAAACAAACATTAGGACATGAGTAGAAACAAATATTGATCTGGCTCATTTGCTATCATCATTAAGAAATTGTGTAAC
>NW_016816310.1:88317-94273 GCF_001698545.2 Rhinopithecus bieti
TGATAAAAGTTAATTTTTCTTCTGCTGTTTTACTTTTTTTCCTTTTTCACAAACTTGTTATAATCTGTAATTCTGAAGTGAAGGAAGTACTAGTCATAAAACTATCATTGTGAATCAAGGCAGCCAAATAAAATCCTCCACCAATCACCCTCCTCATAAGAACACCAAATTTTAACAACTAACTACACACAAAAAAGCACTGTAATAAGAAACAAAAATCAAGTGAGCAATAACAGTACATGGTTTTAACTTATATCACTGAAAGAGGCACAGAAGAGGGTAGGGAAGACAGTCTTGAATCGCTGAAGCCAACCCTCCCCCGCCCCCCACCAGCAGCTGTGTGGCATGAAGAAAGAGTCTGTGCATGTGGGAGACAGAGCACACAGCAACTGGGGGACTTAGTGATATGGCTCCAATGAGTGCAGTGATTTTAAGGAGAGGAGAGTTTAATAGGCAAGAAAGAAGGGAGGAGAAAGAAGGAAGAAGCTTCTCTATACGGAGACAGAGGGAGGAGGGCCCTAAAGCCAAGAGAGGAAACCCTGAGTGCGGTGGAAACCAGCCAGTTATATGAGGAGGCTGGAGGAGGCGGTGTCTGATTTGCATAAGGCACAGGGGATTGGTTTGACCAGGCACGTTATTCACGCAGCCTGTAAAAAAATTGGCCCTCCCATCCTAGCCTTTTAATATGCAAATACAGGGCGCCAGGATGTTTTACACACGTGGGGCTATGTTGGGGCAGCCATGCTGCCAAGCACATGTAGGGGCAAGGGCAAGAGGATAACAGTGGGAATCGCCATGTTTGGGTAGACCCAGTTTCTAATGGCCTGCATTTGCATATTAAAGGTTGTCTGCCTGGCTCTAAGAGCCAGGGCTTTTCCTGCTAGACAAGAAACGTTTTGGAGCTGCTTTAAAAGAGACAAAACTTCCCAAGGACCCCTTTTCCTCTCTAGCTACCTAAAATAATTTTTAAATAACTCCTATAACATTAGCGTTAAACTCAGTGCTGCCCTGTTGCAGTGGAGAGCAAAGGGATGCTGGCTCAGTCCATGCCCACACACCAAGGGAGCATTCGGACCAGCCCTAGCCGGAGGAGAATCGCCCATCCCAGCACTCAGAACTTGAGTTCCGACAAGCCTCATCACTACAGGCAAAAGTACTCTGGGGTCCTAGGTATACTTGAATGGCAGTCTAGGACACAAAGACAAGTTCCTAGGCAAGTCCTACTTCTGAGAGCCAGTGAACTAGGCTGGCACGTGACAGAGAGAGACACCAGATGGCACAGCTAAAAGAGGGCTTGCACCATATCTCTCCGAACCTCAGGTAGTGCAGCTGGCAGCGATGAAAGTGGTTCCTTCCATCTGCTTGAGGAGAGTACTTTGTCTTGCATCTTAATTAAGAGCTCAGACACAATAGGATAGGGCACCGGGCAGAATCGTGAGGCCCCGATTCCGGACCCCAACTCCCAGATACGGTTTCCAGACACACGCTGGGCCAGAAGGAGAACTGCTCTCTTGAAGTGAAGGACCCCGGCTTGACAGGATTCATCTTCTGCTGACTAAAGATTCCTTGGACCCTGAATAACTAACAGCGATATCTAGGTAGTATGCCACGGGGCCTTGAGTAAGACTCTGCGAGGTGTTGGCTTCAGGTGAGACCTAGTACGTTTCCAACCATGGTGGCTATGGTGACAGACTCCTGTTTGAGAAAAACAGGGGAAAAGTAAAGGGGACTTTGTTTTGCACCTTAGATACCAACGTGGCCGCAGTGGGGTACAGCAAAAAGCAGGTTCTTGGGGTCCCCAAATCTAGACCTAGGCTCCTCAACAGCAATTCTAAAACTGCCTTGGGCCCGAAGCGAGGCACTGCCCTAAAGGGTGAGTCCCAGGCCTGGCAGTATTCACCAGAAGCTGACCAAAGAGCCCCCAGGCCTTAAGAGAACATCAGTGGTGGCCTGGCAGAACATCCTGCGGACCAGCGGTGGTAGTGGCCACTGAAAGAGGGACCTCTGACTGTGTGGAAAGGGGAGAGAAGAGCAGAAAGGATTTTGTCCTGTGGTTTGAAGGTCAGCTTAGCTGCAGTATAATAAAACACCAGGTAGATTTCTAAGTCTTTTTACTCCAATGAGTGGCTCCCAGACAGTATCTCTGGACCTGCCAGGAGCTAGGAGAATGCGCTACCGTGAATGGAAGGACACAAACCTGGCTGGCTTCCCCGTCTGCTGACAGTAGAGACCTGGGGCCTTGAGTGAACAGAGGCAGTAGCCAGATAGTGGTTATAGAGTGCCTTGGGCAAAACCCAATGCTGTGTAGCCTTCAGGTCTGACCAAGTGCAGTATAGTGGTAGTGGCCACAGGGCTACTTGTGTCACCCCACACCTAGATTTAGGGGACTCGGCACAAAGAGAGAGAGAGAGATTCCGTTTGTTTGGGAAAAAGTAAGGGATGAGAACAGGAGTCTCTGCCTGGTAATCCAGAGAATTCTTCCAAGTCTTATCCAAGACGACCAAGGTGGTACTTCTATGCATCTGCAAAAATCACAGTGTTATTAGGCTTGGAGCCCAAGTCTCTTCAAATACATGGAAATCCATCCTAACAAAGACAGGTACAAACAAGCCTAGACTGTGAAAATTAGAATAAATATCTAACTCTTTAATGCTCACACACAGATGAACCACTACTGGTATCAAGACAATCCAGGAAAAATGACCTCACTAAATGAACTGAAGAAGGTACTAGGGACCAATCCTGGAGAAACAATGGAGTACTATTCAGCCATAAAAAGAATGAAGTCTAGTCATTTACAACAACATGGATGGAACTGGAGATCGTTATGTTAAGTGAAATAAGACAGGCACAGAAAAACAAACATCACATGTCCTCACTTATTTGGAGGATCTAAAAAAATAAAATAAAATAACCTCATGGAGACAGGAAGTAGATGGATGTTTACCAGACTGGGGGAGATAGATAGAGAATGGTGAGAGGGTAGTGGGGATAGTTCATGGATACAAAAAAATAGAAAGAATGATTAAGACTTGGTATTTGACAGCACAACAGGGAGACTACACTCAATAATAATTTAATTGCATATTTTAAAATAACTAAAAGGGTATAATTGGATTGTGTGTAATACAAAGTATAAATGCTTTTTATTAGGGTTACACTGTATACTATGATGGATACACTATAAAGGATACACTGTGTACTATGATGTACTTATTTTACACTGCTTGCCTGTATCAAAGTATCTCATATACCCCAAAATACATACTATGTACCCACAAAAAATAAAATTTAAAATAAAAAAAAATCTATCATTGTTTGTGTTGCCATGGAATTCACTGAGGTTGTGTGATTGTAAAGTCTCTATTTTCTAGGTTGATATGAAATTAGGTTTCCAGCTTCCTAGAATGATTATTCATTAAATATTACTCATTTATTAACTTATTTGGGCAGCAATTTGCACCACCCACTTATCATCTGGTTGGGGTGGGTAGGTTATGTGACATTTACCAAAAATAAAAAATAGCTAATTTACTTGAAATGTCAGTATTTTATTAGTGTGCTAACTCACTTAAAAAGTGCAGCTTTCTTCTTCTGTAGCCATGTGCTAAAACTCTGCTAGGTCCAGATTTAAACTCTCAAGCATCTCACAGGTGGAAATATGATGGCACACAAATGATTATAATAAGATAAGAATAAGGAAAACGACATAAGGTCAAGAGCCAGGTTGGAGCAGCTTACTCCTATAACCCATTGCAAAGTATAGTGCTTGCCACATAGTAAGTGCTTAGTTAATATCTGTTCAATGAACAGATTGTCTTCAGAGTGTATCTCAATGCCCTGTAATTATACGCAAGATTTTGTGTGGATTGCATCAAGGATCTCATAATACAGTGGCAGAGATGACCATTAAACAAATAATCACATACATATGTGGACTATATGATTTAATATTGTGTAATGGACTAAGCATTAAGCTTGAGTGTGGGTATCCCACTAACTCATCACATATAAACACATACCTTCCAATAGCTCTCCATGTATGTATATCCCCCCACCCCTGAATAGAAGGTGGAGGTCTGTGATATCTTGGGTAGAAATGGAACCAGAAAGGAAAAACCTCCTCCCCAAGGTGTAACTCACAAGAACCATTCCTCTCACAGGAATAGCTGACATATATTGCTCATTTGAGTCTCCGGCTCCATACAATAAAGCCTAAAGACTCTAGTTAGTTTATAGGCCACTGGAGCCACTACAGCATCACCACCCATCTCCTACTCTGCTTTGATTTTGCTCTCATTTTTTTCTCTCTCTCTCGTTCTCTCTTTTTATCCTTCTTTTCTTCTCTCCCTCTCTCCCTTTCTTCCTCTATCTCTTTTTCCCTCTTTTTTTTTTCTTGAGACGGAGTCTCGCTCTGTCGCCCAGGCTGGAGTGCAGTGGCCGGATCTCAGCTCACTGCAAGCTCCGCCTCCCGGGTTCACGCCATTCTCCTGCCTCAGCCTCCCGAGTAGCTGGGCCTACAGGCGCCCACCACCACGCCTGGCTAGTTTTTTGTATTTTTAGTAAAGACGGAGTTTCACCGTGTTAGCCTGGATGGTCTCAATCTCCCAATCTCGCGATCCACCCGTCTTGGCCTCCCAAAGTGCTGGGATTACAGGCTTGAGCCACTGCGCCCGGCCCTCTTTTTCCCTCTTAATATCTTCCTCTTTATTTTGCTCTCATTCTCTCTTGCTGGCTTTCTCTCTTATTTTTGAATTTCTATTTCTTTGACACTCAGATATATATAATGCAGAGTCTCGTTCTGTCGCCAAGCTGGGGTGCAGTGTGCAAGTGGTATGATCTCGGCTCACTGCAACCTCTGTCACCTGGGTGCAAGGGATTCTCATGCCTCAGCCTCCAGAGTAACTGGGATTACAGGCACACACCACCACGCCCAGCTAATTTTTGTATTTTTAGTTGAGATGGGGTTTCACCATGTGGCCAGGATGGTCTGGATCTCCTGACTATGTGATCCGCCCACCTCGGCCTCCCAAAGGCTTGAGCCACCACATCTGGCCTCAGTTATGTATATAAACTTCATTTTGATTATATCATTTTAGCATCTCAATAATTTTGGAAACCAAGGGAAGCCTGAATTCACAGATTCAGTCTGCTATATCCAGGCATACTAACTGGTTATGGTTATTCATTCATTCACACATACATAAAAAGTGTTTATCTAATAATTTCTGTATGCTCAGAAATGTATTTAACGCTACTAGAGGAAAAATACAAATAAATAATAAATCCTTGATTTTCAAGAGCTTGTAATTTACAATCGATATGATGAATAGACATACAAATGCTAAAAACATCGTACAGCATTATAAACTAACAGTCTCTGTAATCCTAGGTGCTGAAAGAAATGCAGAAAGAAATATTATTTGGAAAACCTTTGTAAACTATTGGCCAGCTTGCAAAAAAGAAAACCGAAAATTAAAAATAAACCTTTTTCAAGCTGTCTAAGCAGAAGCATGTTAAAAAGGGGAATGAATGTGTAATCAGGAAGGTTTTGGAAAACTGTCAATGTTCTCTCAGATGTTCCACCATATTTCTAGGTCAGCAACACATTATTATCGATTTCACATGATCATGTCAAGCTGTACTAACATCACAACATGGGATCACATTGAAACTGAGGCACTTGAATAATTAAAGCTGTTGGTATTGTAAGTCAGTCATTTTTTGAAAAGCATAAATACTTTTTAAAATCAAGTCTTTTAAAAAAATTGTATGAGCTTCCAAAAGTTAAAGTGACCTCCAAAATTTAAAACGTACAATGCATGTAAATACTATATTTCCATTATGGTCCACAAATCAGGATGATAATTGAGAAATGTCACTGTCACCAAAGTTTGGAAATATGATACAAACAACACCTCTTATTTCCTGATTTCATTGTAGGATGACCAATCGA
>NW_016816310.1:95168-100090 GCF_001698545.2 Rhinopithecus bieti
ATAAAAATTTTATTCCAAATAAACTGTTTCATATACAGCTAACTTTTCATCGTGACATTCTGAGGTAGTTTAAGACACAGACATCTCCGGACAAGAGATCAAAAGCACTCTTCTTGTCCTCTAACTTTCAACAATTGCGTGATTCACATTGCTCCACTTACACAAATTTTACAAATATGTCATCTACAATTGAATACTTTTTCCCGTTAAATAATACTGAAATTTACAAATATAACTATTCCTCTGCAACAATGAGTGCTTAGGTGCCTGAAAACCTCCAACACAGGAAATGGGGCGTTGAAGGACTTTGGATCATAAAGGAAGTATTTAGTTGAGGGGGCGAGCTCCTGATTCCCAGACAGTGTTTCTGGAACCATCCGGGGCCTGGGGACCTTACCACTCTGAAAGGAAAGACAACAAAGCATCCTACAGAATCTAGAAAATAGCCTCAGAAAAGCAAATCTAAGAGTTATTGGCCTTAAAGAGTAGGTGGAGAAAGAGATAGGGGTAGAACATTTATTCCAGGGGATAATAACAGAGAACAGATAACCAATGGAATAGAATAGAGAGCCCAGAAACAAATCCACGCACCTACAGTAAAGTCAGTTTTGACAAAGTTGCCAAGAGCTACACTGGGAAAAAGACAATCTCTTTAATAAACAGTGCTGGGAAAACTGGATATCTATTCACATACAGAAAAATAAAACGATCTATATCTCCTACCTCATAGGAAAATCTAATCACAGTGGATTAAAGACCTCAAACTATGAATTTACTACAAAAAATCATTGGGAAAACTCTCCAAGACATTGGTCTGGGCAAACATTTCTTGAGTGATACCCCACAAGCACAGGCAACCAAAGCAAAAATAACAAATGGGATCACATCAAGTTAAAAAGACTTCTGCACAGCAATGGATACAACCAACCAAGTGAAAAGACAACCCACAGAATGGAGAAAGTATTTGCAAACTACCCATCTAACAAGGGATTAGTGACTAGAACATGTAAGGAGCTATAAGACTATGTAGGGAAAAACCAAATAATCTGATCAAAAAATGGGCAAAATATTTGAGTAGACATTCTTCAAAAAAGGACGTACAAATGGCAAACGGTCATATGGAAAGGTAATCAACATCACTGATTATCAGAGAAATATAAATCAATACTACAATGAGATATAATCTCACCCTCATTAAAATGGCTTATATCCGAAAGACAGGCAATAAATAAAGAATGCTGGCAAGGAGGTGGAGAAACCCTCACACACTGTTGGTGGGAATGTAAGGTAGTACAACCATTATAGTGAACAGTTTGGAGGTTTCCTAAAAACCTAAAAACTGAGCTACCATATGACCTAACAATCCCACTGCTGGATATATACCCAAAAGAAGGGAAATGAGTATGCTAAAGAGATATCTGCACTACTGCGTTTGTTGCAGCACTATTCACAATAGCCAAGATTTGGAAGCAGCCTAAGTATCCATTGACAGATACATGGATAAAGAAAATGTGGTACATATACACAATGGAGTACTACTCAGCCAAAAAAAAAGAATGAGATCCAGTCATTTTCGACAACATGGGTAGAACTAGAGATCATTATGTTAAGTGAAATGAGCCAGGCACAGAAAGACAAACATCACATGTTCTCACTTTTTTGTGGGATCTAAAAATCAAAACAATGGAACTCTTGAATGTAGAGTAGACTGGTGGTTAGCAGAGGCTACGGAGGGCAGTGGGGTGATGAGAGAGGGAAGTGGAATGGTTAACAGGTACAAAAAATAGAAAGAATGAATAAGACCTACTATTTGATAGCACAACAGGATGACTATAGTCAAGAATAACTTAATTGTATATTTTAAAACAAGGAGCATAATTTGATTATTTGTCACTCAGGATAAACGCTTGAGGGGATGAATACCCCATTCTGTATGATGTGCTTATTTCACACTGCATGTCTGTATCAAAATATCACATGTGCCCCCAACATATATACATCTACTATGCACCCACAAAAGTTAAAAGTTAAAACATATTTAAAAGAGATAAAAATAATACCTGGAATGGGTAATAGAGGGAGTTATCAGGATGAAGGCTCTGCAGCTGATGTATAGAACAACTATTTCAGATTAGATCTGAACAACCAAGGGCTCCAAGAAGGATATCTCATCACACACCAGGGCCTGTTGTGGGGTGGGGGAAGGGGGGAGGGATAGCATTAGGAGATATACCTACTGTAAATGATGAGTTGATGGGTGCAGCACACCAACATGGCACATGTATACATATGTAACAAACCTGCATGTTGTGCACATGGACCCTAGAACTTAAAGTATAATAAAAAATAAATAAATAAGAAAATAAATAAATAAATAAATAATAGCTATTTTAAGGAATATAAGGTGATACCTCATAGTAGTTTTGATTTGCATTATTCTGTCCTCATGAATAGTGATGTTGAGCACCTTGTCCTATACTTATTGGCCATTTCTATGTCATCTTTGGAGAAATATCTATTCAGGCATTTTGTCCATTTATTATTGAATTATATGTTTTCTTCCTAAAAAAAAAGAAATAAAATAATACATTACTTAATATGTTTAAATTTATTGTAAGGAGAGGTATCACTCTACTAGAGAGTTTGGGGGTGAGTTAATGGCAGATACTAGACAAACAACAAGGAGACAATTATTAGCTAGTAGGTGAAAGAAAAGTTATGCAATAAACTCAATGTAATTATTGTATATTATTTCATGGTTAATCTGTGAGTAATATGACATATGCATAATAATAAAAAGGTTGAATATTAATGAAAACACATTGTAAAATTATTTTACTGTGAAGTTATGGGGAGATGCTTGTGTGGGATGAGGCCAGAAATGCAGTGAAAGAGACTATAAAACTTATCTTCCAGGGTAGCAAGTCAGTGGAAGATATCTAAATAAGAAAAAATAAAAAGCATAGCAATGTAGAGTTAAATGCTAGGAGGAAAAGAAAGATAAACATGTTTCAAGTGTTTTTTTAGATAATTTTAATAAGATGGAGCGGGAAAGGTGAGCACTCTGTGTGTGTTTATGTGTGTGTGTGTGTGTGTGTGTATATGTGTGTGTATGTATGTGAGAGAGAGAGAAGGAGAAAGAGACAGAGAGAGAGGAAGAAAGATACCTTCTGGAACTTTACATATTCTGAGCTTGGTAAAAAATTAAATTAAAATAAGAATCCCTTCTCTTGGTGTTTATTTTCTCTTTCCCATCACGGTAGCTGAGTACTATTCCAAATTCTCTAGAGCAAATGAACATGATTCAAGTAGGAAAGTAAGAATTCTTGAGAGAATCACATATGTACAATGCAAATGCAAGGAAGAGAAGTCACATTTACTCTTAGGCCTTGGCTAACCCTAGCTAAATAATAAAACTAAGTAATTTTATACTTGGTCATATACAATATAACTTAGTATGAATTTTCTGTTTCATCTTCATGAAAGAAAGTCTTTGAATTTGGCCTTATGAGACCTACCACAAAGAACCAGTCTGAATGCTGCCTGTACTTCCTATAGAACTGTAAGACATTTATTTCAATGTTTATTGTTTTAAGCTGCTAAAGTTGTGTTAATCTGTCACACAGCAATAGAAAACAAATAGACATGCCTATTGCTATAGTATTTTATAGCTGAGTCCACCTCCTCAGCATATCCTTCTCAGAAGAAATTCAACTGGCTCTAGTGTGTTGATCTCTGTGGTGTTTAAGATAAAAAATATGCAGAGTGCAATATCTACTTTTCAGATTCTTAGCAGACAATTTAAATACAAGCATTCTATTGTTATCAAATGGTGATGGTTTCTGTAAAGGCGACATTAGCATATGAGAAGGTATAGTCTCTATTTGTAAGGTACAAAGTATGCACACACACATACAGGTGATTATTGATAATACAAATCCTTTAAAATCTACTTAACCTGATAAGGTTTTAAAGAGATTTATTAAAGTCTTCCACAGTAATTGCAATAATGTGTGATTCTTCTTGTATTTCTGGTAGATTTTGCATTATGTGTTTTATTATTGTGTCACATTTAAGAGAAGAAAACATGAAATATGTACATCTTTACTAGGAGTAAACAATAAAAATTAAAATAATTTGACTAAGAAAATTTTTTTAAATGAGACATGATATTTATTGATGGGGGTGGATGATGAGAAAATCAAGACATTTTTATACACTGCTGTTAGGACTGACTGAGCAGGAGCATCGCCATCTTGGACAAGCCCCTCATTCTAAAGTTCACCTTAATAAAAAACTGCCTAAATCCATAGCGTGTCAGCCTAATGGCTAAGTCAGCATGACCATAAACCACAAATAACATGTCCAACCAGAAACATTCCAAGTTCTTCCCTGACGAGAGACATGCTAGTCCCAAGATAAACCCCACTCCCGGCCAGGAAGATGTCTGCCCCAAGATAACCTCCCCTTTGCCCAGAGAGATTCTAACCCAGCCATAACCATCTACACACACATAAACATTCCAAGCTTGTAATAAGCCCCCTCACCCTAAAACCAATATATTCTCTTTGTAAGGGAAAACGCTCCTGACCGAAATTGGCCAGGAGTGCCTCTCAGGTTTTGTTTAAAGTAAATCTGTCTTTAACAGCTAACCACATTTTGTGTTTCTTTCATCTTACAAGGACCATGCATTAATGGCAGTATTGTTAGAAAATATTCAAGAAGTATGTATTAAAATAAATGTTCACGCCATTTTGGTCTGATAATTTCACCCTTAGAAATGAAGATTCAGGCCGGGCGCGGTGGCTCACACCTGTAATCCCAGCACTTTGGGAGGCCAAGGCGGATGGATCATGAGGTCAGGAGATCGAGACCATCCTGGCTAACACAGTGAAACCCCGTCTCTACTAAAAATACAAAAA
>NW_016816310.1:100839-104675 GCF_001698545.2 Rhinopithecus bieti
AAACATATGTAAGTTTATGTACCGTAACAAAGAAGTTTCATTAAGTTGGTAAAATTAAGTGGCAAGAGACTACTGAATTGTCTATGATATTTGAATCATTGCAATAACCACATGTTTTATAAACAGAATTATTGACATAATTTTTCAATTGAATTTGATTTTGAATAAAAATAATATTGAAATTAAGAATATAAAAATAAATGAAAGTATAAGACAGCTTAGGAAAACAAAAGATAGGAATAAATAGTTTTAAAAAACTAAGCTGTAACAAATACCGTTCACTACTGGAAGATATTCTGAAAACTATATTCCTCTAAACTGGATATTTACAGTTTTTTCAAGAAAAAAGAAAACCACATTCTATTTTCAAATTAAATATTATGTGGGACCCCAGTATTAACACAAACAAAAGCAGAATTACTCTTTTTAAAGCAGGAGTAGAGATCCACGCACCTGGCCACCCTCCTGCTCTGTTATCTTGAAAGGAACTATGAGATTCAGCAGAGTCCAGTTTGGAGTTTTAATGTACTCCAGCTATTCTTGAGCCATTCCCAAATTAAGCCAGCCATCGGAGGGTGAAGAAGTTGAACACACTTATTTGGGCTCTATCAAATTGCTTTTATTGAACCATGCGCTGGTGTCATGTACTTGTAATACTTTGAAATTGGGCATCCAAAGTGGCAATATGAAATTTACCAAGACATTTACTGTATGGATACTATAAAGGATTATATCCACAACAACATATAGTGACCTTATCAAGTGGATCCACACAGGTGTCTCTCAGACCCCTCAGTGCCAGGAGGAGTTATGGTTCACCTGAGCAACTGCTTTATATGATTTTATTTTTTGATCATGTAAATCTTATGTTTTCTCTTAATATGAATACTGAGATGTTCAAAGAAAAAATTAAAACTTATCGTTAGTAATTGCGTATAACTTTATGGTAGGCTGCCTTATTTTCTTGTCTCTAACTTTAGCCCTAACTACATTTTCTTTGCTACAGTTATTATCCCTTTGTCTTGACCTATCTTTTTATATTGTGTAAGTTTATACATTTTAATTAGCTGTCTCACCACACTGTGGTATAAAGAAAGCTTAGAGTAAATGAGAAAAGGTTGATTCTCTAGGACATATTGAGGTGATCCATGCCTTGGAGTCCACTACGTGAGTTCCCCATCCAAGTTGTTCTTGATAGCAAATATCTTAGATATGGTGTGTCAACTGTTTTCACCTCTTCTACAATATGTATGCTGCTTTATGATGAGAGTCCTATCTGTCTATTACATATGTGATTTCTTTAACTTGGGAGTTTTGATGGTCTTCTGTATAATGGGACTTGGGTAAGAATTTATGCCTTATGTTCATGTCCCCCATATGGCAAAAACAATGATGCTAATTTTCAAATACCACAAAATGCTATTATTTCAGATTACGCTGTTTTGAAATTTGCAATGAATAAATGAAGTGAAAGCTTCCCTCTCAAATAAAGTATGTTTGATAAGTAAATAGTTTTTTCCCCAGTGAGAAGGACCACGTTTATCTTTGTATATTGTTTTTTTTTTTTTTTTTTTTGAGACGGAGTCTCGCTCTATTGCCCAGGCTGGAGTGCAGTGGCCAGATCTCAGCTCACTGCAAGCTCCACCTCCCGGGTTTATGCCATTCTCCTGCCTCAGCCTCCCTAGTAGCTGGGTATATATTGTTTAATATCATATATTATACATTATTATCACATATTTAGCATATATATTACTACTTAATTTCTACTGTCATTGTAAATTCCTCCTATTTCCTAGATATATTACTTAAGTTACTCCTCACAGCAACACTAGGAGGAATATAGCATGGTAGTTTCATAAATATTTTATGTGTATCATCTCATTTATTTGTCACAATAAACTTATTCTTGAAAATAATGAAGCGGAGGTTCAGGCAAGGTAAGTAACTTTTGCAAAGAGTTCACATTCTAAGTAAAGGAGTCTGATATTTTAACCCTCCTTTCTGACTTCAAGCCTGTGTTATGAACCATTATATTAATCTGTACCTTCAAGATCAGACATGGGACAAGGTTTTATAAACCACATTGACAGCAAAAGCAGTGAACTTGGGAAGTGTACTGCATAGAGGCTAAGGAGATCAGTTAGGTAGGGGTTCAGATCTCAGTTCTGACATTTGATGATCGCATGATGATCTTGGGCAAAACAACTTTTCAGTATTGATTTCCTCACAGTCAACTGTAGGTAAGAAGAATACCTACTTCATGGAGCCATTTGGAATTGTAAATAAGATAAAGCAAGTTTAGCACTGATCAAGTAGTTTCATACAGAGTACACAAAAATGTGGTTCATACAGCCACCACTAAATAGTGGCTGTTAATATTGTTGAAGTTCCCTTTATAGATGATGAGGAAAATAAGCACTAAAATGATAATACCCAATCATTTTCTACCTTCATTTATTCATCTATATTAGATATTTCCTGCAGACTTTTCACAAATGAAAAGCAACAGAGTTGTGATAGTCAGAGCCCAGAACCAGGAGTGTTCATTGCATCTGACCAGCACAGCCTCTTGACTCTCCATGTTGACTAGTAAACATACTATGTGTTTGTTTCCCCAGCAATATACTCTATACAAGGGACTGTGATATGGGCTGGGATGGAAAACTTGAGGAATGCACAGTTTAACAGGGAAAGACATAAACACAAGCAACTAATTCTGATGGAACTGAAAATGTTTTAACATGAACACAATTTCATCGGACCATAAAGGAAGGAGTCATTAGTTTGGAGTGAAAAGGTAGGAAGGTATTCATTAAGAATAGATGTTTGAAAGGGATTCTAGGAAGGAGGAAAGTGAGGGAAGGGCATTCCATCGAGCAGGGGGACAGCATGCATATAAGAACAGAATAAATAATGAGGATGAAATTCAAAGAAGAGGTTATGAACAGTTGAGTGGGGTTAGAACAGCGGAAGAAACTCCTGAACACATCTGAGAAACAGAGGCAAGCAATACAGTCCCTTACATGGGCAACATGGATATCACTCACTCACCACACAGGTCACCTCAGACTTTGCCCAGAATCCTGCTTCGGTCTCTCTCCTCTTTCCTTTTCTCTCTTTCTCACTCTACATCTATCAAATTTAACTACTTGCTCATTCTTCATAGAAACAGAAGGAGAATGCTAGTCAGGGGAAACCTGTGCAGGCAACAGCTGGTCACTGAGGGAGAAATTAAAGCAAGTGATGAGAACAGATACAGTTAAGGAGGCTGAGATAGGAGATTCTCCTGGATTATCCAGGAAGGCCCAATGTAAACCTAGGGTCTTTATCAGAGAGAGGTAAAAGGGTCAGTTGGGGAAAGAGATATGAGAGAAGCAGGGCTCAGAGAGAGGGATATTTGTATATGCTACACTGCTGTCTTTCAGGATGGAGCGAGAGGACCATGAGCCAAGGGGTGGGGGTGGCCCCTAGAAGTTGGAAATGTCAAGGAAACAGAATCTCTTCTAGATTTTCAAGAAAGGAAGGTGGTCCTGCCGATACTTTGACTTTAGCCTAGTGAAATCTGTCAGGTTTCTGATATACAGAACTTTAAGCTAATACATTTGTATTGGATAAGCCACTTATCACAGGTTTGTGATAATGCATTATAACAAGAAGAGCGAACTGGTACAGGCAGTATTTGCTGTCATTGATTATGGCTGTAAAGAATCAGAAGACATTTTAATTATTTTAAGCGTACTTTTTTATAGAAGGCTGGAATGTTTGGGAAACACTTAAACTTAAATATATCTTAGAGTATGACAAAATTCTGATCTTTTCAAAATTCAAATATTCAG
>NW_016816311.1:0-7265 GCF_001698545.2 Rhinopithecus bieti
TAGCAGTTATTGCTATCTAAATGTTTGCTATAGTTATTTTAACATTTCAGATTATAAATATCTACCCTGTTACTCAGATAACAAGAGTCCCTAAGCTGATAACATGATGAAGAGCTTTTGGGTTTCTTAATTTCCATCAGTTTTGTGAGGGAAATAATACCACATGAAGAAGAGCAACCAAGCAGGCATGAGAAGGAAACTTGGCTTAAGATTGGGGGGCTTGGATTTATTAGGCTTTTGTCTTTTAAAAATTTGCTAAGCTCTGTTGATAAGAAGATGTTCAATATCAATCTAGCTAAAAAGGATCAATAGACCCCACAAGACACTGAGTTAGAGACAAAAATAAAAGGGTAATAAATGAAATATGGAAAACTATACAACCAGAAAAATAAACAACTACCAGTACCCAAAGCATGGCTAAATCTCACAGGATTATGCTGAATGAAAGAAGCCAGCCACAAATGCGCACATAATGAATGATTGCATTTACATGAAGTTCAAGAACAGATGAAATGAATCCATGGAATCATGTGAGATTTTGCCATGTTTTGGGTGCCACCAAGATGGCACTTTGAACAGTGTGTTCTAACATGGTGGAAAGGACAGAAAAACAAAAGAAGAAAACCGAGCTAGGTAGCTCCCTCAAGCCCTTTCATAAGGTCACTAATCCCATTCATGAGGGGGCTCCTCCCTCGTGACTTAGTCATCTCCTAAAGACTCCATCTCTTAATGCTATCACACTGGGGTTTAAGTTCCAACATGAATTTTGGAGGAGACACAATCATTCCAACCATAGCAAATATACTTTACTAAAAAAGAAGAAAAAAGAAAAATCTTGTCTCTAAACATAATATTTTAAGAGTTTATATATTTACAGCCCAGTTTTCCACTTGTGTACATACATGTTTGTGACCATGAGTGTCATTCTTAGCTGAGAAAAGTTTCAGTAAGTTAATTTTTTTCTCACATTATCTAAAAATACCTTATTCAGATAAAACGAAATTTCTAACCTAGATTTTAGGTTGAGACAGGAACCCATAGTCATTTGTTGCGATGTGAGAATGACAGAGAGAGATATTAACTAGCAGAATCCAACTGTAAAAATAAATTTAAGGGCATAATTCTCTACTGACTCCCCCAGACAAATCATTACTTGGATAGCAATGAATCAACTAAAAATGGAAGTGACAACAGTTAGAGTCCTTTTTGCAATGGATAGATGTTTATGAGACTATTAAGTGAAGAGGGTTCAGAAACAAGGGGATAAATAGCATGCTAATTTGGGGTTGAATGGAGTAATGAGATGATCTTGGAAATACAAGAATCGTGCTTAATGGGACTTGTCTACTTGCAATTCAATAAACCAATATATGTAAATTCAAAGAGGCAAAGGACATGAGCACTCAGAACAAAATTATAGGAATACAGCCAGTCACAGTGGCTCATGCCTGTAATCCCAGCACTTAGGGAGGCTGAGGCAGGCAAATCACCAGAGGTCAGGAGTTTCTGACCAGCCTGGCCAATGGGGTGAAACCCCATCTCTTCTAAAAATACAAAAATCAGCCGGGCATGGTGGTGGGTGCCTACAGTGCCAGCTACCTGGGAGGCTGAGGCATGAGAATCACTTGAACCGGAAGGCAGAGGTTGCAGTGACCCGATTGCCCCACTGCACTCCAGCCTGGGTGACAGAGCGAGACTCTGTCTCAGAAAACAAACAAATGAACAAACAAACACAAATTTGCAGGGATAAATTTAGCAAAGAGGCACCAAAGTTGAGATAATGGTCACTGTTCCACGTCTGACACCTTTAATTCTTCAGTCATGGGGGTGGCAAGCCAGGAACAGAATCTTCTGACTGGAAACTAAAACCAGCCTTTGTGGTGGGTTCAGAGAGACTGTTCAGACTCAAGACGTGAAAGCAGATGTTGCCTGGTAGAAAATATCCCGAATGCAAGAGCATTTTCAAAGACAGTGGTGCTCGGGAAAAGTGAATGCTGTGTTTAAAAAAGAAAAAAAAAAAAATGAAAAGAATAGAAACCAGGAAGAAAAAGTGACCAGACAGTAGGGTGACCATACGTTCTCAGACCATGCAGGCTCTGAGGAGGGCGAGACTTGCCCAGGGTTACCCAGCAACAAGGCACAGCTAAGGTTATGTCTGCTGTCCCGGTACAATTACTATAGTGACCCCTTTCTCTCTCCAAAGTGTCTGGATTTGGATGATAAAGCTTATGATCACCCTACCAAAGAGAGGAAATTAGCCAGAAGACCCATGTGTCCATTTTAAACTGTGTGGACTAGCCCACAGTCCCGTGCCGCTGCCCAGCTGAACGGTGCACACCACCTCTGCCTCGCCCTACCCCGCCCTCCCCGGGGCTCCAGGAAGGCTGAGCGGAACCCTCTGCTCCCGCGCTGCTCTGGTGCCACCTGCAGGTTATATATGCGAACTGATTCTCCACACCCCGATCCTGGACAACCTTGGACTTGGCCAAAAGACACTCTGAGCAGGCGAAGCCCCGGCTGGGGAGTTGGCTGAACCCTGAAGTCCACGTTACAGAATAAGATGGGACCAGCTTAAACCAACAGAGCCCAGCTCCTCCTCTTTCTACCCAGTCCTGTCCTGTCTCATTTTGTAGACGGGAAACTGAAGCCTAATTCAGATTTTTCATTGGTAGGATTGTGAAGCATACAGCTGGAGCCTCCCAGGTGCCATTCCCCACATCTCTGTCTTTCCCCTAATACGTTAGGATAGTGGGGAAGAAAGAGAGCTTAAGCTCACTAAGCTCCTAACGTGTACAGGCCAGAGTGGGCACTTTTCTCTCCAGCCTCGCACTTGATGGGAAATAGGTGATCACACAACTAGGAGACAGGATCAGAGTGGGCTCGCGATGTGCTCACCGTCTGTCAGCTGAAACTGGAACCCAGTGTGAATGTGTCAGTCTAAATACAGAGCTCTATGCATGTTCCTCTCTACTCCCTTGGTCACCAATACCAATTCTCAAGGCTGGAGGTAATAGAAAACAGCTCAAGAGTGGTGTACATGTCACTGGAATTTGGATTCCCTGTGTTGGAGCCTGTGAATTGCTTCTGGCAGTAAACTGAGGACACTGTAGGGTTCATCTTTTAGGGATCATAGTTCTACTCGACCTATCTCCAATGTCCGAAAACTGTTGTTTTATATATTTTGTTCCATTTTTCTAGTTGTTCAAGGTGGGAGGCAAATCTGGTCCCTGTTATCAATCATGGCCACAGGTAGAGGTTGCAGGATGTTGTTTATGTCTGTATCTTTTCTTTTCTTTCTTGTTTTTTTTTTTTTTAGACAGGATCTCGCTCTGTCACCCCAAGTGGCGCCATCTCGGCTCACTGCCACCTTCACTTTGTGGCCTCAAGTGATCCTCCCACCTCAGCCTCCCAAAGTGCTAGGATTACAGGTGTGAGCCATTGCGCCTGGCCTAAAATTGTCTTTCTTATTATCAGTGAAGTTAAATATTTTTTCCTGTGTGTCAGCAGCATTTGCGTTTCTTTTTCTTTGAACTCTCATATATGTTTTCAATTTTTCTTAGAATTGTTGGTCTTTGTCTTCTCTACTTTTGGAATGGAATGAATATGATATTAATCGTACTTCAAATTGTGACCACGATGGAGTACCTGTGTTGATGATAGTCTCGCAGCATAAACACCTACAAAGCTGGACAAAGTACATGAAGAAATTGTCTTCAGACATTGGGCAATAGGCAGTTCCAGGTACAATCTGAGAGAAGGGAATCACATGAAGTGACTGCTACATTTTTCTGGTGGGGAGTTTCCAAACCCTCAATGACAGCACCAGGAAGCAGAGTCCAAGCCAAGAGGATCAGTCTTGTTTGGTGGAGGAAACAGAGACTGCTGCTCAGGGCTGCTAAAATGTGTGTGGCAGAGTATCAGAAAGGACAGAGTTGAAGAGAAGGAGCCCCAGAAATCTTATAGAGGTTGCTGCATGTCCTTGGCCAAATCCCAAATGATGAATGTGCAGATTGAGACTCTGCAAGGCCCAACACAGAACAGCCAACGGGGAGCTGAAAGCTAAACAGTAATTTCAGTGGTCACAGACTGCTGGAGATACATCTGAATTCTGGCTCAGCCAGAGTCTCCAGTCTTGGAATCTCAGGTCTTGATGAATATCCCAGACATTCACAGGAGGGTCTAGAAGGCCATGCCTTGGGATTAAGGAAGATTCCGTAGGAATAAGGGCAAAACTAAAAAACTGCTCACCCTAACAAAACCTAAAATGTAGCCTTGACACACATGATCCAGTTAACCCATCAGTAATTTAATTCTCTGCCAAAACAAAACAACACTAGAGTAGGATAACATAACCCACATCTCTACAATGAAGGTTCACAATGTCCAATAGCTCAAGAAATACTTACTAGATGTGTGAAAAAGCGAGAAAATACACCCTAAAATTAAGAGAAAACCAGTCAATTCAAACAGACCCACCATGCATGGCAGCTCATACCTGTAATCCCAGCACTTTGGGAAGCCAAGGCAGGATGATCACTTGAGCTCAAGACTTTGAGACCCGCCTGAGCAAAATGGCAAAACCCTATCTCTACTAAAAATTCAAAAATGAGTTGTGTGTGGTGGTGTGCAGGAGTCCGTAACCCCCAGGCTGTGGACTGTACCAGTTAGGTACCTGTTAGGAACCAGGCTGCGCAGCAGGACGTGAGTGGTGGGCGGTGAGTGTTACTGCCTGAGCTCTGCGCCCTGTCAGATCAGCAGGCATTATATTCTCATAGGAGCACATGTGAGGGATCTAGGTTTTGCACTCTTTATGAGAATCTAACGCCTGATGATCTGAAGTGGAACAGTTTCATACCATAACCACCGCCCCTGACTCTGTCTCTGGAAAAATTGTCTTCTGTGAAACCAGTCAGGACTGCAGGTAGCACATGCCTATGGTCCCAGTTACTTGGAAGGCTGAGGTGGAAGGATGGATTGAGCCAGGGAGGTGGAAGTTGCAGTGAGTTGAGATCATGCCGCTGCACTCCAGCCTGGACAACAGAGTGAGACCTTATCTCAAAGAAACAAATAAACAAAAAGAGCCAGGCATGGTGGCTCACACCTGTAATCCCAGCACTTTGGGAGGCTGAGGCAGGCAGATCACTTGAGGTCAGAAATTCAAGACCAGCCAGGTGAGGCAGAGGTTGTAGTGACCTGAGATGTTGCCATTGCACTCCAGCCTGGGCTACAAGAGTGAAACTCCATCTCAAAAAAACAAAAAAGATGAAAGAGAGAAAGAAAGAAAGAAAGAAAGAAAGAAAGAAAGAAAGAAAGAAAGAAAGAAAGAAAGAAAGAAAGAAAGAAAGAAAGAAAAGACCCATACATAGCTCACACATTGGAATTAGCAGGCAAGAGGAGCTTTAAAGTAACTATATACATACATTAAAGAATTTAGAGAAATATCAATACCTGTGAAGGATGGTGAAAAAAGAATTTAGAGAAATAAGTTTTAGTATAAGTACGTCCTAAATATGCATGGTACATACTTACTAAAAAAAGTTTACTTTTTATCAGAAATCTAAATTTAACTGAGTGTCCTATATTTTTATCTGGCATCTCTACCCCAAAGCCAAGCAGGAGAGAGTCCAGAGTCTTATCTTCCAGCAGGTGACCTAGCCTAGGACAAGACCTGGCCAGGGGCAACTGTGCATTGGATGGGTTCGAGATGCCAGTCACTCATGCGTCAAAAGTTTGCCAGGCCAGCATACAATCAATATTATTTTTATTTAATATTTTTGTCTAAAGCAACTTTAAAAATTTTAACCTTTTATTTGGAAATATAGATTCAGAGGAAATTTCAAAGATGGTGCAGAGAGGTTTCATGGACTCTTCACTCAGTTTCCTCCAAAGGTTCTATTTTATATTAGTGTAGAACAATATCTAACAATGTCACGTGTCTAAGTCTATGCCATTTTATCACATATGTAGACTCCTTTAATCACTGCTACAATCAAGATACAGAACTGTTCCACCACCACGAAAATCCCCCTCCTGCTATTCCTCTGCACTCTTCCCCTCCACTATTCCTACTCCTGGCAACCACTAATCTGCTTTCTGTCTTTATAATCTTCTCACTTCAAGAACATTAGAAAACACAAAAATTAGCCAGGCGTGGGGGCACCAGCTTGTAGTTCCAGCTATGCAGGAGGCTGAGGCAGGAGAATCGCTTGAACCTGGGAGGTGGAGGCTACAGTGATCCTGCCACTGCGGTCCAGCCTGAGAGACAGGGTGAGACTCTCTCAATGAATGAATGAATGAAGGCCTGGCACGGTGGCTCACACCTATAATTCCAGTGCTTTGGGAGGTCGAGGCAGGTGGACAAAAATTAGCCAGGCATGATGGTGCGTGCCTGTACTCCCAACTACTTGGGAGGCTGAGGTGTGAGAATCACTTGAACCTGGGAGGCGGAGGCTGCAGTGAGCTGAGATCATGCCACTGCCTTCCAGTCTGGGCCACAGAGTGAGACTTCGTCTCAAAAACAAAAACAAAACAAAACAGAAACAAAGAAAAAAAGAACATTATTGTAGATAATATAAATGGAATCACACAGAATGTGGCCTTTTNGTATCTGTACCATTTTGTATTCCCACCAGTGATGTATGAGAGAGTGAGTTTTGTCTGCATCCTCGCCAATGTTTGATATTATCACTATGTTTGATTTGAGCTGTTTTAATAGATATGTAGTGACATCTTACTGTGGTTTTAACTTGCATTTCCCCAGTGGTTGGTGTTGAAGATCTATTCCTGTGCTTTAAGTCAACTCATTTTTAAAACCTAAATAAATGTATTTAAAAAGGAAACTTTTGCTTTGGGAGGCCAAGGCAGGCAAATTACTTGAGTCCAGGAATTCAAGACCAGCCTGAGCAACATGGTGAAACTCTGTCTCTGCTAAAAATAAAAATGTCCAGCATGGTGGTGTGCGCTTATGGTTTCAGCTACTCGGGAAGTGAGGCAGGAGGATTGCTTGAGCCTGGGAGGTCGAGGCTGCAGTAAGCCATGATTGCACCATTATACTCCAGCCTGGGTGACAGAGCAAAACCCTGCCTTAAATAAATAAATGAATAAAAGGAAATTTGTGATTAGTGGTTCTCAAAGTGTGGTCCCTGAGCCAGCAGCATCAGCATCACCATCACCTGAGAACTTGTTAGAAATGCAGATTCTCAGGTGCCACCCCAGATCTCCTGAATCAGAACCTCTGAGGAGGGGTTCAGTGATCTGTGGTTTAA
>NW_016816311.1:7539-17745 GCF_001698545.2 Rhinopithecus bieti
TTTGTGATTAGTGGTTCTCAAAGTGTGGTCCCTGAGCCAGCAGCATCAGCATCACCATCACCTGAGAACTTGTTAGAAATGCAGATTCTCAGGTGCCACCCCAGATCTCCTGAATCAGAACCTCTGAGGAGGGGGTTCAGGGATCTGTGGGTTAACAAGCCCTCCCGGTGAGAATCAGTCTCATTTACTACAAATAGAAGGTAATGGTAAAAATAAATGCATCTGCGTATCGCCTGAAATCCTCTTGTGGGCCCCAGGTTCACACACCACACTTTCGGGCAGGAGCCCCACCCACAGAGGCTATGACAAGAATGCTCCTGCCCCTGGGGCTGTGCAGTGACAGCTCACACAGCTCCACATGGCGGTTCTGAGTGTGTGAAGTGCTGATGCAGTCCAACTACAGCCCTTCCTGCCCTTCAGTGGACTGAGAAAATCCAGGCTCTGAGGAGGGCGAGACTTGCCCAAAGTCACCCAGCAACATGGTCAGTCTCCTTTCCCAGGGCTCTCACAGTGCCTGGCCTGTTTAAAGCCTGCCTCTATTCACTGCTGAGTGAAAACTCCAGCTCCAAAACAGAATATGGGGAAGGATACTATCTTGTGCAGCTTATGTTTATAAGCTTATGTGCTGATACATGGGGAAAAAAGTCCGAAAATACGGCTGAAGCTGTTATTTAGGGACAGATGGAGTTTGCTGGTTTTTTGTGTTTTTAACCTTTGTATTTCATAATTTTTATCACAATGCTTAGTTACATAATCAAAATGTATTAAACGTTAAAAATCGACATGAAGCCTGATCCAGTCACGGCCTATCATTGGCAGAGTCAGGAAGCCTTCCAGACACAGCAGCCCCACACCTGTCCCAGGTCACACCCTGGGTACAAGCTAGGTCCTCTGTCTGGACACCCTCATGCCGTGGCGGCCTCCACGTCCGTACCCACCAGCACCTCCTGTGGGTGAGGCCCTTCCCTGCATCCAGCCCTGAGCACCCCCTAGCCCGGAGGGTACCTCATGGCGTGAGAGTCCACCTGTCTCTAAAGACAGGAAAGCTCCTTGGGACATGTGTTCCGCTTGACCATCACCCTGGCCTGGTACAGAAAGGTGGACAGTGGGTATTAGGTGAATAAATGAATGAATGATTGGAATGAATCCCCAAAATGGTGATTTCCTGAGGCCCTTCTCCAGCTGGCCCAGGTGGAACCAGTTCCACTTTTCACAGGAAAGCCAGGTGTGAGGAGTGGCGCAGGTGTGTGTGAGGGGCCAGGTTCTCAAAGGCTGCATGCACATGGGGTTTGTGGCGGGTCTGGGAGCAGCAGTGCTGCTGTGGAAGCTTCAGGGAGGGCTCATCCCTGGAATCCCCCAGGGTATCCTGGTGCCCCCAGCTGCTGCGTGGCATAATTCCTGGCTGGCGGGGACACACAGGTACTTGTTTGGATTGGCCATCTGGTCCAGTCCAAGGAGCTGCGCCTCCAGCCCCTCGGCAAAAAAAACTCACTTTTGATGTGTGACAACAGCTGCAGGCAAGGGGAGGGAGAGGTGAGCTGAGCCTCAGCCATAGAAGCCAGAAGCCAGTTCATGCCCCTACCTTGGTCTACATGGGAAAGGGATGGAACCTCAGCTAGCTCTAGGGCCCTGGGTTATGGCAAGGACCCTCCCTTATGGACTCAGTGACACAGGCTGACCCAGCCCCTCCCTGAGCCTCATCAGTGAAACCAGGGCTGGACCAGGGCTCTTGACACCTCCCAGCTTCAACCTCTGGCTTTGTCCCAGGAGGGTGGGAGATCAGACAGAGGTGACCCAGGCTCCCCTGTTTACCTCAGCCTCCTTGTGAAGCCTCCCTCTTTCTGCCTGTGAGGTGGGTGGGGCTGGAAGGAGGGGCACTCACCTGTGGGCCTCTGATCTCTCTGCCCAGGTGTGCCTGGAGAGCCTGGTCTATACCCGGTGCTTTGCTACACCCCACAGCCTGGTCACAACCTCCCTGCCTCCAGAGCAGCCCTGGCCCAGGGAAGAAGCTGGTCTCTGCATCGAATGATAGGTAGAAAATGGAAGTGGGGACGACAGCTCTGGAAAGGAGTCAAGGATGACGTGCCTTCCCAAGGATGTGGAGGGTTTTTTTTCCAGAATGGAACTTGACTGGTGTGGGCAAACATCAGGAGGTGGGAAGGGTGGCTCCCTCTGTGGGAGCCGAGGCAACTTGCCTGGGCCAAATGGTGGTTGGCTGTGGGTAGGGCAGGCAGAGCTGGGGTGCCCGGAGCCTGGGATCCCTGTCCTTGCAGAGGACTCGAATGCAAAACAACTGTCCCCTGCCTTCTGGCTGGGGGTCATCCTCTACTTCCAGGCCCAGACACACACCAGCTGCCACAAGCCCCTGAGGCTCTTCAGAGGATCAATGGGCAGGCACACCCACTCTGGGCCAGCCTGATGGGCCCACCTGCACCCTGGTCAGGGCCCATGACTGAGGGGACTCTCTGGGGACAATGGGGGCAGTCTCATGCTGCCCTCTTACAGGTGGGTCAGTCCCTGGGATCTGGTGTTGGGCTGGGGTGGGCTGAGGCTGTTCTCTGCCGGGGTGTCTGGTGGACAGCAGGTGGAGCAACTTCTCCTTGGCTTTCCTGGACCCCAGGACACAGCTGAACACTGCACTTTACCCTGGAAGCCTTCAGATCTTCAGGGGACCCTGGGAAGGAAGAGAGGCTGCCCCTGCAGGGGGCCAGGACTCTGGCCCATGCTTGCTCCCTGCAGCAGGCTCCTCCTCTTCAGATTGATGTCACCTGTTTCCTGAAGTCCTGGGCTACTGACCAGAGAGAGCCCAAACACCCTCACCAAGGCCTGTTCTTACATCAGAGCGGCTAGCACATGAGTTCGGAGCTGAAGGGGGCAGAGAGAGAACACAGGGCTCTGTAAGAGTTCTCGGCTCCCTGCTGCAGTGGGCCCCATAGAAGGCCCCCCAAATATCTTCAGCTGCTGTAAGTCACTGGGAGGAAGCTGTGGCAGACATGTGTTTCCCAGCCTGGTAGATGCAGAGGGGTATCCATGCCCCCGAGTGGGAGGGCCTTGGATGTGGCAGTGCAGGAATTCTAGCCAGCTCTTGGGCCTTGGGCCACTCATTTAACCTCTCAGAACCCCATTACTGGTCACCATGGGGCTCTTATGTGGATGTAAAGGACCCTCAGGCCACTTATGTCCCATCAGTGGAAGCCTAGTGTGGGTGGAGACCCCCAAGACTGAATTCAGTGGTGGGATCCAGCCTGCCCAGCTCTCCTACATAGAGCCCAGAGCCAGCAGGGTGGGCTTCCTGGAGATGCAGGCACTCCTGCGGGCTGGGAAGCATGAGCAGGGGTCCCTTTGGGGAGGTGGAAGAGGCTGCGGTCAGTGGAGGCCATCATGAGGCAGAGCTTGGGCAGAAAAGGCATGGTGATCGGGGGATCTGAGACCCGACAGAGCCTGGACTGAGGACACTGTGGCCACCTCCTCCAGGTGCCACTCAGGCGGTGGAAGCTGAGCTACATCTGGGCCCCCTGGTCCTGAGTGAGGCCTTGCCAGTCTTGGAAGCTGTGCCAAAGGTGGCTTCATGTAAGGGCACATCTGAGGACTTTGTTTTTTTTTTTTTGAGACAGAGTCTTGCTCTGTCATCTAGACTGGAATGCAGTGGCATTATCATGGCTTACTGCTGCTTCAAACTCCTGGGCTCAAGTGATCTTCCCACCTCAGCCTCCCAAAGTGCAGGAATTATAGGCCTGAGCTACGGAGCCCAGTTTTAAATCTTAATAAATATCTCCTCCTGGTCTGCCTCCCTGGCTGACACACATGCTGGCATCTTGCGCCTAGACAGACATGTTTCTAGACTTGGTTCCATTTGTTCTGACGGGCTCCTCTCTCTCAATGACCACACGTTACAGTATGTGGCTATTCTTACACATTTCTGTAAAGACCTGAGGGTTAGTATATTAATGTTAAAGTGCTACTGGTTTTCGAGGCCGGGTGGAATGTTTGGGACATCTTGACAATATAGGCTTTCCCTCCAGGAACGGAGATTCTGGGACACAGGTTTTGCACATTCTGGTTTATTGCTTGGCTCGCTGCCACAGAGGGATGGCACTGCTCCACACGCCATGTCCAAGAGATGTCCCATCTTATCTTTCTAAATCAAGCTGAATGTTCTCAGCTGACAGCATATCATCAGTGCTGCAGGGACTCACTCCCCACAACCCGAGATGAAGTGAGGCGGAGACTGTGGAGCAGATCCGTGCTGACTGCATTCATCCTTCCTGACCCACACTGCTGCTGGCCGGGGGCTATGTCTGAGCTGACAGAGGGCATTGATTTGGGGACCGGGGAGGGGGCAGTACGGGAGAAATGCTCCTCACCTCCCTTAGCTCCTCCTGTCCACCCAACACTTGGTCACCAAGGTCCCTGACTTCCAGGCCCCAATCACCACTAACAGAGTGCTGCATGGGAACAAAGTGTAGGCCTAGAACCTGGAGTTCAGGTCACTCCTCCTTCTAGTCGAAGCCTCTGTCCCTCCCAGGTGATTGCAGCCTCATTCCTCCATGGGCCAAATATCCTAAACAAAGGCCTGGACAGGGGGTCTTTACCCAAGTGCCCAAAAACACAAGCAGAAAGGCTCTGCATGCCCCCGTGGCCTGCCAGAGGTAAGAGCCTGCACATCAAAATGCATAATCCTGGTTCTTGCAGGAAGGTGAGGAGCGGAGGAAGAAAAAATCCATCTCATTCTTTTAGCAGGAACCTAAACCTGGGAAAGCCAGATCCAGTACATTTCTTAATCCTGATACTTTTATAACTGGTTACAGTGGGGTCACATGCACAACTGTTTTCCAACATCTTTCAACTGGCCAGATAACACCATGTAATTTTTTTTTTCTTTTATTTTTTAAGGCCGGGGAGGGGCTCACACCTGTAATCTCAACACTTTCAGAGGCTGAGGCAGGAAGACTGCTTGAGGCCAGGAGTTCAAGACCAGCCTGGGCAACATAGCAAGACCCCATATGTAACAGAAAAACCCTGTCTCAAAAGAAGTTTTTTTTGAGTACAGTGGCATGATCACAGCTCACCGTAGCCTCCAGCTCCCGGGCTCAAGCGATACTCCCACCTCAGCAGCTGGGACTCTCAGAGCACACCACCACATCTGGCTGATGTTTTAATTTTTGGTAGAGATGCAGTCTCACTATGTTGCCCAGGCCAGTCTTGAATTCCCAGTCTCAAGAGATCCTCCCAATGTGACCTCACAATGCACTGGGGTTACAGGCATGAGCCAACATGCTGCCCCTGCAAAATCTAGCTGTTCTCCAGGTGCTTCTTTTGGACCTCCTAGCTAGACTGTCATTGGCAAATACTAGTTTATTATTTTCCCACATTGTGTTAACGGATTTCCCATGTTTCATTTGTCTAGACTAGAGTTTCTCAGCGGCAGCACTATTGACGTTTTGGGCTGGATAATTCTTTGTTTGGAGCTGTTTGTGCCTCACAGGATGTTTAGCAACATCCCCAGCCTCTGCCTGCTACATGCCAGTAGCACTCCTCAGTGTGACAGCCAAAATGATTCCAGATATTGTCAAATATCCCCAGGGAGGCAAAATTGCCTCCAGTTGACAACTGCTGACCTGAAAACCTCTGGAACAATCTTAGATCATAGTAATGATAGCACAGACTGCTCCTGACCTTAATGGGAATACCTCTAGCATCAAAGTATAGTGGTACCTGTATACTACTGTCTGGGCTGTTATTAGTACACTGTATTAGTCCATTCTCATGCTGCTATGAAGAAATACCCAAAACTGGGTAATTCATAAAGAAAAGATGTTTAAGGAAATTTACAATTATGGCAGAAGACACCTCTTCACAGGCAGCAGGAGAGAGGAGAGCTGAGCAAAGGGGAAAGCCTGTTATAAAACCGTCAGGTCTCATGAGAACTCACTCACTATCACGAGAACAGCATGGGAGAAACTGCCCCCATGATTCAATTATCTCCACCTGGTCCCACCCTAGATGTGTGGGGATTATTGCAATTCAAGATGAGATCTGGATGGGGACACAGACTCAAACCGTATCATATCCTTTATATTAGCGTACTGTATCAAAGTATACTTTTCTTTCTTCTTTTTTTTTTATTTTTTTTTCCTTTGAGACAGAGCCTCGCTCTGGCTCTGGCTGGAGTGCAGTGGCATGATCTCAGCTCATGGTAACCTCCACCTCCTGGGTTCAAGCAATTCTTGTGCCCCAGCCTCTCAAGTAGCTGGAACTACAGATGTGTGCCACCACGCCCAGCTAATTTTGATTTTTTTTTTTTTTTTTTGAGTACACATGGGTTCGACATGTTGTCCAGGCTGGTGACAAACTCCTGGCCTCAAGTAATCCTGCCACTTCGGCCTCCTGAAGTGCTGGGATTACAGGCGTGGGCCACTGCACCCAGCCTGAAGTATAATTTCCACAATATGAAAAGCTTGACTTTCACACAAATAATGAAGGAATATGTATAAGATATTTTCTTTAATTTACAAGGGAGTCAGCAACACGGTGAAGCTAGTTCAAGGAGTGTTTTGAGAGACAGTGTCTGCAGTGCTCCAGGAAGGGCATTCCGAAATGCAATCTGAAATAGAGACAAAACTTGTTAATCTCCTAAAGGGAGGTTGAGCGTGGTGGCTCATATCTGTAATCCCAGTACTTCAGGAGGCCTAGGTGGGAGGATCACCTGAAGTCAGGAGTTCAAGACCAGCCTGGCCAACATGGTGAAACCCTGTCTCTACTTAAAATACAAAAATTAGCCAGGTGCGGTAGTGGGTGCCTGTAGTCCCAGCTACTCAAGAGGCTGAGGCAGTAGAATCGCTTGAACATGGAAAGCAGAGTCTGCAGTGAGCCGAGATCATGTCACTGCATTGCAGCCTGGGCTACAGAGCAAGATTCTGTCTCAATAAATAAATAAATAAATAAATAAATAAATAAATAAATAATATTGGGAAATAAAACTGTCCTCTTTGGGAGTTATCTTTCCTACTGGACAGAAATCTGTAAGTTAACTTATATACATATTCTCCAGTATATTTCCCTACACTAGTGGTTTTTGAAGCATGGTCTCAAATTGGAAGCATCAGCATCACCTGGGAACATAGACATGCAATGCTCAGGCCCCACCTCAGTCCTACTGAGTTAGAAACTCTGGTGTGGGGCCCAGCAGCCAGTTTCACAAGCCCTGCAAGTGATTATGGTGCACTCTAATGTGTCAGGATCACTGCTCTAAATAGTCAAATCATCTTTAATTGTAAAATAAGTATCTATGAAAAATGCTACAGTATGACATTAAAAGGGAATTTAAATATTTTGTCTGTCTGATGTTAAATTTGCTGTTTTATTTTTCAAATACTCTTAAGACAGTTTTCATCTGTTCCTAATTTTCTCTTTTTAAATAAAAAGTGGTTTTCCAAATCTATCCATTTTTCTCTTCTTTAAGCTATTGATAGGATGAAACTAAAGTTGAGCCATTCTTCTTTTTTTTGCTTTTGTTTTGGTTTTGGTTTTTTTTTCTTTTCATATGGAGTCTCACTCTGTCGCCCAGGCTGGAATGTAGTGATGAGATCTTGGCTCACTGCAACCCTCACCTCCCAGGTTCAAGTGATTCTTGCGCCACAGTCTCCTGAGCAGCTGGGATTTACAGGCACCCGGCAGTATGCCCTGCTTTTTTTTTTTTTTTTTNTTTTTTTTTGAGATGGTCTCACTCTGTTGCTCAGGCTGGATGGAGTACAGTGGTGCCATCACGTGGCTCACTGCAGCCTCCACCTCCCAGGCTCAAGACATCCTCTGACCTCAGCCTCTTAGGTAGCTGCGATGACACGTGTGCACCAGCACAAGTGGCTAATTTTTTGTAGAGACTGGGGTCTCCTTATGTTGCCCAACCAGGTCCAGAACTCCTGGGCTCAAGCGATCCACCGGCCTTGGCCTCCCAAAGTGCTGTGATTACAGGTCTTATGTTCTTAAAATTTTTCTTCTATGTGGTATAGGATGGTCTAGTAACTTAACATACTGTTGTTTTCAAGGGGCTAGTGCTTATGATTTGTAAAAGAACTCTTCAGAAATGAGCTCAATTTTACCATGAATTGGGGCACTTTCCATTTCTTTCTATTCTGTAGAGCAGTTTACTTGTCATGAGTTCTGTCTTTTGAAAACCTGAAAGCCTGAAACAATAAAACCAGCTGCACCTGGTGCATGGGATAGGCATGGAATTGAGGAGACAGCTCAAACTACGGTCAGCCCTCTGTATCCTCGGGTTCGGGATCCCTGGATTTTACCAATTGTGCATCAGAAATATTTGGAAAAAGTAAAATAATAAAAAACAAACATTTATAAATACTTCATAACAGGTATTTACAAAGCATTTATGTTGCATTAGCTATTATAGTAATCTAGAGATGATTTAAAATCTACAGATGGATGTGTATAGGTTATTTGTAAATACTATGCCATATTATCTCAGGGACATGAGCATCGGTGAATTTTGGTATCTCTGGGGTTTTGGAACCAATATCCTGAGGTTACTAAGGGATGACTATTCAATTTCTTCTCTGGTTATTAGTCTATTCTCTAATGTATTTTGTTGTTGTTTTCTTTTGTTTTGCCTCTTCAAGTCAATGTCAGAAACTTAGTTGTTCTAGATTACCCATTAGCTCAAAGCTACCAGTAAGCTGACTACCCCTGCAATCTAAGCCAGCGATTTTTTTCCCCATCCGATTGGCAATAATTAAGAATCTATTGATGTTGAAGCTGTAAGGAATTTTCCTGAGCGTGTTAATTATGACAGTCTTTTTGTTAGGCACCTAGACGACTCATCAAAATGAAATAAAATACCCACGCACTTGAAGAAGTTATCTGGTTATTTCCTTATCTGGGTGCTGGTTATGTGAGGTCTACAGTTGATGAAAACTTATTAAGCTTTTTATTTATAATAGCTACAATTTTCTGTATGTGTAGTAGATTTCAAGTTTTTAAAATGTCTTTTGCCACAGCCCGCAGCTGTGTATAATGTTAATTGCTTAACAGTGGAAAACATGGCAATGACCTGAATCCCCCCGGCTCCCGCGATCCTGCCCGCTTAAGTTAAACAAATGAAATAACTCCCACTGTCAGTTAAACTGGCGGTGGGCGCTGGTTTTTTCCAGGGAAGGATTCTGGGAGATGAGGAGGAGACGCCAGCTTTTCGCCCTGGCACCTCCAGTGGGCTGCGGTCCGCTCTCAACCGCACTCGAACAGCCCCCGCCCTCCCAGAGTCCGTTAGTCCAAGTCAAGTGATGGTGGAATCAGCTGACCCCACGCGACTGGAAAAAGAAATTCCCGGGCCCTGGCTTCCTGGCGCGCTGATGAGGCACCAGGGGTGAAGGAAGGCATGGGCTGCTGGAGCGGGAATTCGGGGTCACCAGTGGCTCCTGAAACGGGGGGAGGTTGTCTGCCCTGGCCTCTCCGCAAATACAGTGTGTGCGAGCCTGAGGGCTGTAGGTCTGGTAGAGAAAAGTCCACCGCCATCCCGCTCCCGAGACGGGGCGGGGGTGGGGGGCCAGCTCAGAGTCCAGGTGCTTCCCTGGCGGGAGGAAGGGCCCCTGTCTCCCGGGGCAGGAAGTGGGGCTTGTCTGGAGCTGGGAGTCCTTTCAGGTCTTCCCCAGCCCCAAGAGGACCTCCCAAGACACTGTCTTCCCCAGCCCTCCTGTGGGACTTGGACACTTGCTTAGAATCAGTCTCACTCTTCCACAGTGTTAGGAAGCCCCTCCACTCTCTCCAGAGCCCGAAAGTAGTAGTTTTGGGGTTGAGACTTATCTGTCCATCCATCCAATCCGTCCATCACATCCAATCCATCCATCCGTGTGTTCTAAGCACCTAGTCCATACCATGAAGTGTGCTAGGAACTGGGAGGATTTGAGCTGCCCAGGGAAGGGGAAACCGGAGGCTTGAATTGGCAGTCATAGTTAAGGTTCCAGGGGCGGAGACCTAACTACACCTTGTGTGTAGTGCTAAGGGGGCTCCCTGAGGATGCCATCAACCTTAAAGGCCGATGGCAGGAGCTGGCTGGCCAAAGTAGAGTTTGTGTACCAGGGGTTGGGAGGCAAGTGTGGAGGCGTGTGTCTTCAGATAGGGAACAGCATATGCAGAGACCAGGTGAGAGAGAGCATGGCTCCCCAGGAATGAATGCATTTCCCATAGCTGGGAGAG
>NW_016816312.1:0-837 GCF_001698545.2 Rhinopithecus bieti
GCGCTGGGAGTTGGAGACTGGAGCTGTTCCTATTCGGCCATCTTGCTCCGCCTCACTTTATGGTATTTTAATGTCAAAGGCATTTGTTGTTCTACTTGGCAAAACTGTGAAAGGAGATTCTCTTCTCTTTAGATGATTCAACTCAGTATCTCACCCCAAAGTCTGGAAGATACAAAAATAAAAGATTTTAGCAATGGGGACCTGTATTAGTGTGCTAGGGTTTAATAAAAATATTATCATGTCACACTAATACAAATATTATCATCTTACACTTTATGTTGGAGGATGGAGATGTTGAATGCAGTTAGCCAGATATTATTTTGGTGATGGTTTTTTGATTGAGTGAGAAAATGGTTCTTGCACATGCACTGCTCTTTGAAATAGGTTTCATGAGACAGAGGTGGTAGTGGAAGCCCTTGACTCAGTGTGGATTGGGACTGAGCACTTTCGCATAACTTTAGCCATCCATTTGAGTGTCTCAAATTACCCTACCAATGGATCCAGCAGCCTGGTACTATTACTGAGGTCAGAATTGTGACATGACAGTATTTTTATTAAGCCTTAAGTCTGTACTAGCATTGGCTACCATCGTGGCATATCATTGAAGTGGGTATATGCCTTGGTCTGTTTGGGCTGCTGTAACAAAATACTATCAACTAGGTGGCTTATAGAAAGTGGACCTTTATTTCTCACAGTTCTGGAGTTTGGGAAGCCCAAGATGAAGGTGAAGGCATGGGGAGATTTGGTGTCTGGTGAGGACCCACTTCTGGTTTATAGATGACACCTCCCTGTGTCCTCACATGGTGGAAAGTACCAAGGGTCTCTCTTGAGCCTTTT
>NW_016816313.1:0-457 GCF_001698545.2 Rhinopithecus bieti
TCTATTTTTGAGTTCTGTTTTTTATTTTTTTCTGGAAAAGATTAAGATGAGGTATTTTTGAATTTTAAAATGACATTTTATTCTAGAGTAAAGCCAATTTAGATATAAGGTATCAGTTTTTATATATAGTCAGATTCAGTACGCATATATTTTAAGATTTATGAATTTACATGTATAAGAGCTAATGCTCTGTTATTTCTCTTTTTTTTTTTTTTTTTTTTTTTTTTTTTGAGATGGAGTCTCACTCTGTCGCCCAAGCTGGAGTACAGTGGCCGGATCTCAGCTCACTGCAAGCTCCGCCTCCCGTGTTCACGCCATTCTCTCGCCTCAGCCTCCCAAGTAGCTGAGACTACAGGCGCCTGCCACCATGCCCGGCTAATTTTGTTTTTGTATTTTTGGTAGAGACAGGGTTTCATCATGTTAGCCAGGATGATCTCCATCTCCTGACCTCGTGATC
>NW_016816314.1:0-1705 GCF_001698545.2 Rhinopithecus bieti
TAATGGTGATTTCCAGCAGCTGGAAGGAGGGTAAAATGGAGAGTTGTTTGATAGGTATGGAAAAGTTCTGGAGATTGGTTGTACAACAATGAGAATATACTTTACCTTATTGAACTGTACATTTAAAAAATGTTAAGATGGTAAAGTTTATATTATGTATGCTTTACCACAAAGCATAAAAACAAACAAACAAATAAACAAATAAATAAATAAATAAATCTAATTGTGGTATAAATAGTCCATGTTGATAGAAGCAGCTCTAAGTTGGGACTGTTTTCACCTCAAGTCAAATGTTTACCATAAATTAAACCTAGCTGGAGTTGATAAAATTTTTAATTCCTGTTACTTTACTAACTAGGCACATATTTCTCTAAATTTGCTAAAATTATCGCTACTGAACAACTTAATTGCAACTCTTAATGTCTTTAGTCTTGAAGATTTAGAGACCTATGTAAAAAGACTATGAAATTGTTACTTCATTTACTTTAATAAATAATAAAATATTCTTCAGTTTCTAAAAATGAAGACTCCAAGGTCTGACTTGTATATCTGAGTGGAAGGCATAACATTTCACTGAGATGAAAGAAAAAAAAAACTAGGAAAGGAGCAAATTTGGTGGATTAAGGATAGACCAATTGTTCTCAACTGGGGACAATTGTGTACCCCAGGGGACATCTGGCAATGTTTGGAAATCTTTTCGGTTATCACAACTCGAGGAGTATGGAGTAGTACTGGCATATAGTTGGTAGAGGCTTAGCTTAGGACATTGCTAAATGGTAAACTCTGGCCACCACTACAAAGATTGATTTGGGCTCAAATGTCAATAGCACCAAGGTTGAGAAACTGGGTTAGAATCTTCTTCGCTGACTTTGACCACTCTTTCTCAGCATTTGCAGCAGACTTCTTTTCTTCTATCTGTCTCTAATTACTCAATATTCTGTTTTTAGCTCAATTATCTTTTCTTTAGATTTTCTCTTGGGAATATCATCCATTCTCTTATCTTTAACTATCACCTCTATGTTGCTGACTCCCACATCAGCATGTCTAGTTCCAACTACTCTTCTAGCTCTAAAATATTGCCTCTCTCAATACCTCCCTCACATCTTTTCATTAAGCTACAGCTACATCTGACTTTTCTGACTTTATTAGTAGCATTTGGTACAAAACCACGGGGTCATTTATTTCCCAAATTTTTAGAGTACCTAATTTGTGTAAAGGGCTGTGCTGGTTACTTGGAGGAAGGTAGAAGGGTGGAGATAAGAGATAGTTATAGTAGTAAATGCTTTACATGTATTATCCCTGGTTATGGAAACACTTTTGCAAGGAAAAAAATTATGGCCTGGAAACCAAAGTTCCAGGAATTTAAATAATTATTTAAAGAGCTCAGAGCTTGTAAACAGCAGAGTTTAATAGGCACTTCCACTCTGGCATTAAGGACTAAGCTCTCTCCATTTAAAACAACAAAAAACAAACAAACAAAAAACACTGAGGACAAAGCTGAAAAAGTGTGATCTAGTTTGTCCATAGCTAAAGGGAGACGGATGTGTAGGCTATTTTAATAATGAAGGTCTAAGAAGTTCCAGAAGCCTTTTCTTCTGAGACACGTGGTACTTTCTTCTGGTTACCATAAATCATAGAATATAACATATCATCAATGGTAAGATGGGTCATTATTTTCCATAACTACAAGAAAGGAAAAAAAAGC
>NW_016816315.1:0-838 GCF_001698545.2 Rhinopithecus bieti
TTTTCATTGAGCTATGTCATAACACTGTTTTTTTTCAGTCTGCGAAGGGATATTCTGGAGGGCTTTGAGGCTTATTGTGAGAAAGGAAAAGTCTTCAGATAGAACCCGGAGAGAAGCTTTCTGAGGAGCTGCTTTGTGACGTGTGCATTCCACTCACAGAATTATACCTTTCTTCTCCTAGAAGATTCCAGAATCCTTTTGGAGAAAAGCTACCAAGAGATATTCGGGAGTTGACTATGGTGAAAAAGGAAATATTCTCACACAAAAACTGGAGAGAAGATTTCTGTGAAATTGCTTTGTGTTCTCCTGCCTCAGCCAACCGAGTAGCTGGGACTACAGGCACCGCCACCTCATCTGGCTCGTTTTTTGTATTTTTAGTAGAGACGGGGTTTCACCATGTTAGCCAGGATGGTCTCAATCTCCTTACCTCCTGATCCGTCCGTCTCGGCCTCCCAAAGTGCTGGGATTACAGGCTTGATCTTTCTGTTTTTTACTGGACGACATTTCACTTTTTGCCATAGTCTTCAATGTGCTCCGAATACCACTCTTTTGGTTTTACAGGAACAGTGTTCAAACTGTGCCTTATGAGAAGAAAGTTATAACTCCCTGAGTGGAATGCACACATCACCAAGCAATTTCCAAGAAAGCTTTTCTCCAGTGTTTATCTGACTGTATTTCCACTTTAACCATTGGCCCAAATGTGATCCCAAATATCCTTTCAGGGATCCATCCACGAGGGAGTTTCCAAGCTGCATAATGTAAGGAAAGCTTCATCTTTGTGAGATGAATAAACTTTGCAAAAAGCAGATTCACAGAAAGCTTCTTTCCAGTTTTTATC
>NW_016816316.1:0-1194 GCF_001698545.2 Rhinopithecus bieti
TCTTGTTACCCAGGCCAAACCACCCAATTTTAAAACAGCAGTTAAAGAATATAAACACGGCCAGGCATGGTGGCTCACGCCTGTAATCCCAGCACTTTGGGAAGCCGAGGCAGGCAGATCACCTGAGGTCAGGAGTTCGAGACCAGTGTGACCAGTATGGCAAAACCCATCTCTACTAGAAAGACAAAATTACCCAGGCTTAGTGGGGCATGCCTGTAATCCCAGCTACTTGGCAGGCTGAGGCAGGGCAATTGCTTGAACCCAGGAGGCAGAGGTTGCAGTGAGCCAAGATTGCGTGCCACTGCACTCCAGTCTGGGCGACAAAGCGAGACTCCGTCTCAATTAAAAAAAAAAAAAAGACTAAACACTAAATTTACAAAAGTCTAATGGCCAATAAACACAAAATATGCTTAATATCTCTACTGACTAGGGAAGTAAAAATTAGAATAAACTACCATTTCACATTCATCATAGTGACAAAAATCTAAGTCTTAAAAATGTAGGCGGCCGGGCACGGTGGCTCAAGCCTGTAATCCCAGCACTTTGGGAGGCCGAGACGGGTGGATCACGAGGTCAGGAGATCGAGACCATCCTGACTAACACGGTGAAACCCCGTCTCTACTAAAAAATACAAAAAACTAGCCGGGCGAGGTGGCAGGCGCCTGTAGTCCCAGCTACTCGGGAGGCTGAGCCAGGAGAATGGCCTGAACCCGGGAGGCAGAACTTGCAGTGAGCTGAGATCCGGCCACTGCACTCCAGCCTGGGTGACAGAGCGAGACTCTATCTCCAAAAAAAAAAAAAATGTAGGCCTGGCGCGGTGGCTCACGCCTGTAATCCCAGCACTTTGGGGAGGCCGAGGCGGGCAGATCTCAAGGTCAGGAAAGTGAGGCCATCCTGGCTAACACGGTGAAACCCCGTCTCTACTAAAAAATACAAAAAACTAGCTGGTCGAGGTGGCGGGCGCCTGTAGTCCCAGCTACTCGGGAGGCTGAGGCGGGAGAATGACGTAAACCCGGGAGGCGGTGCTTGCAGTGAGCTGAGATCCGCTCACTGCACTCCAGCCCGGGTGACAGAGCGAGACTCCGAACTCAAAAAAAAAACAAAAACAAAACAAAACACACACACACACACACACACACACAATTGGCCGGGCGTGGTGGCGGGCGCCTGTGGTCCCAGCTACTTGGTAGGCTG
>NW_016816317.1:0-941 GCF_001698545.2 Rhinopithecus bieti
TTATATAATATATGTATCCTATTAGTTCTGTCCCTCTTGAGAACCCTAGTACACCATTAAAGAAATATTAGCAGTTGAAAATCTACCCAGGTCATCCAAAGCATTTCAAACTACATTACAGATAAATTATACTAAATAATAAAGAAAAATTGTTACAAACTTCACAAACTCTTCCAGAAAAAGGAGGAAAAGAAGAAACATGCTATAACTTGTTTTGAGGATAGTATCACCTTAATATAAATATTAGAGTTTAAAAAGGAAACTTTAGACTAAACTCCTTATTAACAGAATTGAAAAAATGAGTAATACATTTTAGATTTATTCTATGAATACAAGATAAATTTTACAATAGAAAATATTATTCACCACGTTAACAGAGTAAAGAACATTCAGATAATCACAGAAGCAAGGCAAGCATTCAGAAAAATTCTATACCAATTAATGACAAATCTTTTATAAAAGTCGGTAAGAGATTAGAATTTCAGTAAAATCACCATCTAGTGTGATATTTATTATAAGTTTTATATAGATCCTTTTATGCTTTCAGATAAAAAGGATCTACATAAAACTTACAATAATTATCACACTAGATGGTGAATCATTAAAAGCATCCCCTTTAAATTCAGGAATGGATAATATCTGGAATTATTACTTTTAACCCACATAGACCTGAAGGTTCAAGCCATACAGTAACATGGAATAATTAATGTTTGAAGGAATAAAGATTGAAAAGGAAGAAACTAAGCAATTATTATTCCCACACACAGATACCCCAAAAGTGAACATAAGTAATTTGTGAGAACTAAGAGAATCCATCGAGATTGATGGACATAAGGTAGTTTTAAGTCTCATTTCTATACACTAGCAAGCAATAAAATAAAATTTTAAAACATCAATTTAAATAACAAAAAAAACACAGTAGATACAAATGAATTTAAAAA
>NW_016816318.1:0-2391 GCF_001698545.2 Rhinopithecus bieti
TATATATATATATATATATTTTAAATGTAGAAAAAAACTTACTCGGTGATTTCTGTTTCTTTGTACTAATAACCTATTGACTATTTGGAATATTATCATTGGTTGATTTTTCTATTTATATAGAATGACATAACAAATATAAACGCCCCCCACACACCATAAAAAACATTTGACTAATGAAAGTGCTAGAGAAGTTGTGCTGTAGATGTAATATTTTTAAGGTCCTATCATGTTAAAAATATGCCATAAGGCATAGGAGAAGAAAGTCAGTATTTAGGAAGAGTGAAGGAGCTCTGTATGTTTCCAATACAATAAACAAAAGAGTAAATGAAATGTCCAATCCAAAACCATTGTGCATTATTACTATGAGAACCACCGAAAAATAGAGTCATATGTCTTTTCCACATTTAGTGCTTTGGTCAAGTCTATTGTTTAATGACAGAATCATACCTTTTTCCCCTAGTATTATGAAATTACACTCTTCTCTATTTCTCACTGCTACGAGGAACAGGATGAGGTCAAGTGACCTCCCTGGTGGGTAATTGGGATTCTGCTGATCACTGGAAAGATCTTATTTTATTATTTGACTATCTATGTGGTATGAGATGGAATGATTACCAGCTGTTTTATTTTTTGTTTGTATTATTCAGAAAATAGTGTTCTCTACTTAAAGAACTTAAAATTGGGAGTTGACTTAGCATCTTGTCTGTCTGAAAATTCTTCACAGATAGACACATATTAAAGATTTTGGATTTTCAAAAGCAGATTTTCACTTAAAACATTAATAAACTTAAGAAAATCATGCAGTTTGGGCACTTCATGAAGAAAAGTGGAACAGTATGGGTGTTTCTGGACTCAGTGGGTTGCTGGATAGTAACTGTAAATCTTACACAAAGGATCCCATATTACTGAATAATAGCACCTTCCCCCATCTCTCCAACATAGACATGATTAAAATGTTGATTATTTGTGAAGTTATGTTATCCACCTTTACTGGAAAATGAAAAGATACAGTAGCATGTCTAATCCTTTATTATAAAGATGCTCTTATCTTTTATATCCTCACAGAAATAGAGGTCGAGGTCAATATTATATATTATTTGTTTTAAGAAGTGACATGTTGAATCAGCTTTCCTGCAGACTTTCATTTAATCAACCTTGAACTGATTACCTTGTAAGATGTCAGGGTTGTCAAAAATGCGATTTAACATGAATTTTTTAAATAGAAATGAAGCAACAAAAATGCAAGATTATATTTCAGTGAGCTAAAAGTGACTATATCATATGAATATTCTGCAGCTTCTGCAACTTTTGGATTTTGTACTCTCTAGCTCCTGAGGGATTCTTACTGCCTCAGGACCTGCTGAAACAAAATATGCCTTCGATATTTAACTCTATGCTCTGTATGCGATCCACTCACTCAAAAATAGACTGAAAGTCTTTTGTTTCTGAGAAAAGAGATAAATATTGACCTTAGACAAGAACTTCAAGTCCTCATGGTCATTCTGCAGCTGATTGAAAAATTCTCTGTGAAAGAAAACTGTTTTGTAAGCATTTTGTAGAAAATTAAAATGGATGTAGACAGACATGAGTTAAGGAAATATAATAGCATGGATTAAGAACTGAATTTCATTTGTTTTAGATTTCCTCTAAGCCCATGATTCTTAAGAATGAATGTACATTGAATATGACTGGAATTGCTTGTTAAAACAGATTCCTTGACCCCACTGTCGAAGAGTCTAATTCGTTAGGTCTGGAGTGGGGCCTGATAATTTGCATTTTAACAAGCTCCCAGGTGATGGTGGTACTGCTTTTTTGAGAGCCTCTTTTTGGTAGCACTGCCCTAAGTAGTAACTTTGGTACCAACACTTCTTTGTTAACTGGTAAATCTTATCTCAGAAAATGATAATGATGCCAAGAGTATTAATGGGAGAAAAGAACAAAACAGATTCGTTTATGCATAGGATAATGCCACATTAGCAGTTTTTTTTTGCCTTCTTTTAACATCAATAATAATCCTTTTTATTAATTGGTGCAAAAGTAATCGCAGTTTTGCTATTGAAGGTAATGGCAAAACTGCGATTACTTTTGCACAAACTTAATATTAAAAAACAACTAAGTAATCTTCCAGGGCTTCATTTGATTCCCCTTGTGTTGGATAAAATATTGACATTCCTGTTGCTTTTAAGAAATAAATCTGGCCGGGCGCGGTGGCTCAAGCCTGTAATCCCAGCACTTTGGGAGGCCGAGGCGGGCGGATCACGAGGTCAGGAGATCGAGACCATCCTGGCTAACACGGTGAAACCCTGTCTCTACTAAAAAAGTACAAAAAAAACTAGCCGGGTGAGGAGGCAGGCGCCTGTAGCCCCAGCTACTCAGGAGGCTGAGGCA
>NW_016816319.1:0-629 GCF_001698545.2 Rhinopithecus bieti
AGGTCGCGGCCCGGCGCGCCGTCCTCCGAGCCCTCGTCCTCCCACGGCCCCGAGGCGCTGCTGCGGCTCTGGGACACAGTGCCACTGTCCCCGCTCCAGGCGGCGCCCTGAGGCTCGGCCTCTTCCGCCAGCCCTTCGGGCGGCGCTCCGCTATCTGAGGAGCTACCCTCCATAGCCCGCGACCGTCAAATTTCTGAGTGCGACTGTCAGATCCCACACATGGGGTTGCTGAATCGGTGCTGCATGTTCAATATTTTGGTCCGGGTATGGTGGCTCACACCTGAAATCGCAACACTTTGGGAGGCGAAGGTGAGAGGATCGCTTGAGCCCAGGAGTTCAAGACCAGCCTGGGCAACATAGGGAGACCCTGTCTCTACCAACAAAAAGAAAAAAAAAATTAATTAGCCAGGCATGGTAGCGCACACCTATAGTCCCAGCTACTCAGGAGGCTGAGGTGGGAGAATCACTTGAACTCAGGAGGTCAAGGCTGCAGCGAGCTGTGATCAAGGCACTGCACTCCAGCCTGGGTGACAGAGCAAGGCCCTATCTCAAAAAAAAAAAAAAAAAAAAGATTTTTATATATGCTGCTCAAATTACTCTCAAACATTTTCTTTTCTTTTTTTTTCTTT
>NW_016816320.1:0-1703 GCF_001698545.2 Rhinopithecus bieti
AATATTTTTGACTCAAGATTGGTTGACTCTAAACATGTGAAACCCCTGGATATCGAGGGCTGACTATATATGGCTTTAGGCCCACACAGTGCAGAGGGGGGACACTGGAACTAAGACCTCTGCATAAATCCAGGACATGGAAATGCTGTTCCTTGGTAAAAGAGTGATATGTTTTGGCTCTGTGTCTCAACCCAAATCTCATCTTGAATTGTAATCCCCAGGTGTCAAGGGAGGGACCTGGTGGGGGGTGACTGGATCATGGGGCAGTTTCCCCATGCTATTCTCATGGTAGTGTGTGAATTCTCAGAAGGTCTGATGGTTTTATAAATGGCAATTTCCCCTGCACTTTCACTCTCTCTCTCACCTGCTGCCATATAAGATGTGCCTGCTTCTCCTTCTGCCATGATTGTAAAGTTCCTGAGGCCTCCCCAGCCATGCAGGACTGTAAGTCAATTAAACCTATTTCCTTTATAAATTACCCAGTCTCAGATATTTCTTTATGGCAGTGTGAGAACAGACTATTACAATGAGGAAGTAGAAATACTCTGCCTACCATCCCAGATATGCACAAGGAAGGTTGCCTTTCTTGTCTTTATTAGGGGCTAGATGAAAAAACATTCTTGCATGAATACAGGAGCCTGAGGCCAACATTATATATTACTGTGGAGTCTAAATTTACACTTCATGCAAGATTTCTCTAAGCTGTGAAATTAACACAAAAATTGATCAAGGATGGATGAGATCTTTTGAGTACTTTACAGAAACAACTTAAAACTGTTTTGTTGAAACTCTTACACAATTTAAGGTGGCTTTGACACTTACTGGAGCGGGGAATTTGTACTGAAGATGGGCTCACTCTACGTATTTGCAAAACACTTAAAAAAATGATCCATGTTGAGGAAGAGTCAAGAAACACAAAACACAGGATTAGTGACTCTTGAAGCAGAGATAACAAATCCAGCTGAAGCATCTATGTTTTAAAAGTGTGTTTAAAAATAATTTTGAGAGAAAAGGATAAATTAAAACTAAGTTCAAAAGAATAAACATGATATATGCATTTAAAAGCCACATGCCTTTGAAAAAGAACTAGATAGAATGTCAAGAAATGAAAGATACAATCATTAAATTTTAAAAAGTCATTGAAAGTTTGACACAATAGATTTGGCTCAGTTGAAGGGGAATTAGTTGAAATAGAAGATAGATCTGAAAAAATTATTTCTAATTATCAGAGAGTGATAATGAGGTAAAAATTTTGAAAGAGAGATTAGGACACATGAAGGATACAGGAATAGTTCTAACATATGCCTAATAGAGTTCCAGGAAGAAAGTCTAGAGGTAATGACAGGGAAGGAATAATTGAAGGGATAATATATTAAGTATTGTATTAAAGGTCTGCTTATCACATTTACATTTGTTATCTCATTAATTATCAACATAGACGAGTGAGATTCACTGTCATCCTTATTTTCAGTTGAGAAAAATCAGACTTTGAAAAGCTACATAACACAGCATCATCTTCCTCTTCCCTCCATAGGGGTGTCTGTACAAGCCCTGTCTCCCTGTCCCACTGACACTGATCTTTGGCCAAGGTCACCAAAAACTTCTCTGTGGTTGAATCCAGTGGGCGTTGACTGCTGGCCTCTTTCCGCCCCCCCACAGCAAAGGAGTAAGCATTCCTATCTTTCCAGCCTCTGTCTTCTTTG
>NW_016816321.1:0-3341 GCF_001698545.2 Rhinopithecus bieti
AATATATATATATATATATATAAAATTAAGGAATGTATAAAATATAATAGAAAATACATCCTTTACAACTATTTAAACTTATAATAAAAATCTTAGATGTCAATTTAAATGTGCAAGGGGTAAATACAGTTTAAAAATTCTGTTAGAAGACCAGGCACGGTAGCTTAAGCCTGTAATCCCAGCACTCTGGGAGGCCATGGCGGGCAGATCACTTGAAGTCAGGAGTTCAAGACCAGCCTGGCCAACACAGTGAAATCCCGTCTCTACTAAAAATACAAAAATTAGCCAAGTATGGTGGCATGTGCCAGCTACTCAACAGTCTGAGGCGTGAGAATCTCTTGAACCCAGGAGGTGGAAGCTACAGTGAGCTGAGATCATAGCACTGCACTCTAGCCTGGTCAACAGAGCAAGACTGTGTCTCAAAACAAAACAAATTGTTACGAGCACATGGATAAGTCTGAAGACCACTGGATGATGGCGTACACACACAATAGAATTCTATGCAGGTATGAAAAATAAAAGCAAATTTTTTTTTTTTTTAAGATGGAATTTCACTCTGTCACCCTGCTGGAGTGCAGTGGCATGATCTCAGCTCACTGCAATCTCTGCCTCCCGGGTTCAAGCGATACTCTTGCCTCAGCCTCCCGAGTAGCTGGGATTACAGGCGCCCGCCACTACGCCCAGCTAATTTTTTGTATTTTTAGTAGAGATGGGGTTTCACCATGTTGGCCAGGCTAGTCTCGGATTCCTGACCTCGTGTTTCGCCCGCCTCGGCCTCCCAAAATGCTGGAATTACAGGCGTGAGCCACCGTGCCCGGCCAAAAACAAATTTTTAAAAATAATGATGAGACTTTCTATAGACAAATAGGAAAATATCTCCAAGACATATTGTTATGTTAAAAAAATGAAGGTGTATAGGTCCAGAATACATTACACAGTATGCTAGCTTTTGTGTGTAAGAATGGGATTTAAAAGTATATACTTATATTTGCATAAATTAAGACATATAACATTTTATGTCATAATTAGTTTTTTTTGAGACAGGGTCTTCACTTCACTTTGTTGTTCGGGCTGGTCTTGAACTTCTAGGGCTCAAGTGATCCTCCCACCTCAGCCTATCAAGTAGCTGGGACAACAGGCGTGCATCACTGTACCCAGCTTATGCTAATTTTTAAATGTGTGAATGCAATTTTTTAAAAAGTCCTCACAGGAAATAGAGCTGGCCTGGCTTATTAACAAGCTTGAATGCAATATGGAATTCTCTGGGATACAAGCCTTATTGGTACAACTACCTACAGTAATTAAATCACCTTGGATTGACTCCAAGGCAGATTCATCTCACCATAAAGGCAACAACTTTAGTAATATTTGCCTCAAAAGAAGAGCCAGACTGTGAGCTCCTTGGGGGCTGAAATTATATCTGATCTATCTTCGTATACCTGTTAAGCAAATGGTATTACAGTGAGCTTCCATAGACCCATTTCCTAAGGATGGTGATAGACATCTACTGCTGAAGAGTTTGCTGGGATTTTACCTGGTGGCGTCTGGTCTTCGACCAGATTCTGCAGACATGAGGTTTGCAGAAGCACCATTTTCACTAACTATTGTAACTCTCATGGGGTCTTCTTAACCTGGTCCTCTAGGCCAAACACCTGCTTTCTTCCTATTTTAAATCATTTGCATCTCTCTCTGACTGGTATAATTCCACCATTCTGAAACTGCAGTTGCCACTCGGAAAATGTTGTTATAAATAAGATTATTCATTTAAAAGACACATTAACTTCAGAACAAAAAGGTTAAAAAAACCTCATGAGGAGATACTCTGTGCTGCCTGTCTAAAAGACAGGTCAGTAACTTTGTTTAACTGAAGGGCTTCCCCTTGATCCCCTACTTAATAAGAGCTGGCTTTTAAAGGACATGGCTTAACAGAATTGTCAAGGTCCTGAGTTACTACTGAAACCAGCTGAACTGACTCTGACTTCCGTGGTTTGAGCTGGCATGTCAAAATGAGTTTCCCTGCATCTAAGTCTTCTCCCCTCCTTAAAGAGAGAAGGGAATTGGCCCTTCCTATCTGTCTGAAGCCAACTTCTGCCCACTTCTTTCTTCCTTCCTCTCCCACTTTTTCTCTTTTCTTGGGAAACTTTGGAGATCAATCAATCATAAACAATTGTTCTGTCATTATGAATATACTGAAGAAATACCTAGTACAAATAAACAGTCAAGAAATTCTGTAAAAAAAAAGAAAAAAAAAATATTCTGGACATGTGACTATAGAAGGTTTATTCATATTAAAATATGCCACTTTGAAAATGTTGTTATAGCCAGGCATGGTGGCTCACGCCTGTAATCCCAGCACTTTGGGAGGCCCAGGCAGGTGGATCACGAGGTCAGGAGTTCGAGACCAGCCTGACCAACATTGTGAAACCCCGTCTCTACTAAAAATACAAAAAAAAATTAGTCGGGAGTGGTGGCACGCGCCTGTAGTCCCAGCTACTCGGGAGGCTGAGACAGGAGAATCACTTGAACCCAGGAGGTGGAGGTTGCAGTGACCCGAGATCGTGCCACTGTACTTGAGCCTGGGCGACAGTGCGAGATTCTGTCTCAAAAAAAAAAACAAAAAAAAAGTTGTTATAAACAAGATTATTCACTTAAAAGACATACTAACTTCAGAACAAAAAGGTTAAAAGAAAACCTCATGAGGAGATACTCTGTCTTGCCTGTCTAAATACAAGTCAATAACTTTGTTTAACCGAGAGACCTCCCTCCTGATCCCCCTACTTAATAAGAGCTGGCTTTTGATAGATGACTCTTTGGACTAGAAATAGAAGTTACTATTAGCTTAGAAACAACTGTATGCATCCTTCTGATTTTATTATGATACAAAAACAATGTTAACACAATAATTAAATCAACCCAAGATTTGGGCTTAATTTCTCGTGATTTAAAACTTCCAAATTAACTACATTAGTTTTATAGGTCCAATAGGATCTCGTTTGCACAAACTGCTTAAAATTTCAAAAATATAAAACTGTTTAATTGAAAGAAACTATAATAAAAGAGATCTTTTTAAAATGATTTAGTCTCGTGAATTTTTCTTTTTTTTTTTTTTTGAGATGGGGTTTGGCTTTTTTTTCCCAAGCTGGAGTGCAATGGTGCAATCTTGGCTCACTGCAACCTCCATCTCCCAGGTTCAAGCGATTCTCCTGCCTTAGCCTCCCGAGTAGCTGGGATTACAGGCGTGTGCCACCACGCCTGCTAATTTTGTATTTTTAGTAGAGACGGGGTTTCTCCATGTTGGTCAGGCTTGTCTCGAACTCCTGACATCAGGTGATCTGCCCAAC
>NW_016816322.1:0-525 GCF_001698545.2 Rhinopithecus bieti
GAAAACTAGAAAGATGCTTTCTGAGAAATTTCTTTGTGATGGGAGAATTCATCACACAGTGTTACACCTTTGTTTTCTTTGAGCAGTTTGGTAGCACTGTTTTTATGGAATCTACAAAGGGATATTTGGGTGCTCCTAAAGGCGTATGGTGAAAAATGAAAAAACTTCAGATAAAAACTGTAGAGACGCTTTGCAAGAAATTCATCTCACAGACTGACACCCTTCTTTTCATTGAGCAGTTTGGTAAGACTGTTTTTGTGGAATCTGCAAGGTGATATTTGGGAGCACATAGAGTCCAATGGCAAAAAAGCAAATATCTGCAGGTAAAAACTGGAGAGAAGCCTTCTGAGAAACTCCTTTGTGGTGTGTGCATTCACCTCATAGAACTAAACCTTTCTGTTTAAGGATCACTTTGGCATCACTCTTTTTGTGGTGTCTTAGAAGGGATATTTGGGAACGCATCGAAGCCTATGGTGGAATAGGAAACATCCTCAGATAAAATTAGAAGGAAACTTCCTGAGAAAA
>NW_016816323.1:0-1948 GCF_001698545.2 Rhinopithecus bieti
AATGCTATGGTAAGGAGTTACAAGGCCAAAATATAGAAGATGATAACCCAAAGAAGTCAGTCTAATACTCAAAATCGCTTTTGGCCTGAGGGAATTTGCCAATCCAGAGGAATTTGCTACCAAAGTGAACTGTACTTCCACGGCCTCAAAGAACTAAGGTAATTAAATTTAGAGCACAGGGTTTTCCAAAATTGGGAACTCTTATAAATCATGCCCCACTTTAAACTTGAAAACCCAATGGGATATATACCTTCAAGGTAAGACATAACCAGAAGTAAATTAGTCCTCTTGCAAGCTTGCAGTCTGACCTCCTATAGTTCAGGGATCTCAGACACAGAACTTGGATTAGGGTAGTGCCAGACAAAGAGCACCACTGGGTACCAGTAAGAAGCAAAGGAAAGTCCTCTGTGCAGAAAGATATCATTTCAGTGTTCAAATTATTTCCACAAAATAATAGTCCAAGTATCCAGCACATGGTTAAAGATAACCGGGCACACAAAGAAACGAAGCAGTATGAGGAAGAAGCACAAAAGAAAGAAAGAAAAAAAAAAAAAAAAAAAAAAAAAAAAAAAAAGCGGGCAACAGAAACAGACATTCAAAAACTTCAGACAATGGAATTATCAAATACAGATTATAAAACAATGTTTACTAAGTTTAAAGAAAGGAAACACTGGATGGAAAAAACAAAAAGCAATAGAAATGGTTATCTCAAGGCAGAAGATGGTAAAAGATGGAAGAGGAAAGGACAGAAGTGAGATTTTCATAGTATAGAATTATGTAAATTTTTACATATTTCAAAATAAAATCTAAAAAAAAAAGTAGCCAGGCACAGTGGTGCACACCTTTAATTCCAGCACTTTGGGAGACTGAGGCAGGCATCTCGCTTGAACTCAGGAGTTTGAGACCAGCCTGGGCAATATGGCGAAACTCCATCCCTACAAATAGGAAAAAACTAGCCAGGAGCGTTGGCTAGTAGTCCCAGCTACTCAGGAGGCAGAGATGGGAGGATCACTTGAGCCCCCGAGGTCAAGGCTGTAGTGAGCCGAGATTGTGACAGTGCACTCCATCCTGGGGGACAGAGAGTGAGAACGACACCTTGTCTTAAAAGAAAATAAGGCAATCTGTAAAACACGAAAATAAACAGAAATAACAAATGTACCTAACTGCATGTAAAATACAGTATGTGCACCTTACATTTGCAGAAGGATTTAGTCCAGGGGGAAAAAGACCTGCATTTAAAATTTCATCTAGTAGCCTCATGTTAGTAGTAATATTAATATTATTAATTTGACACAGGTTTTGTATATTGTATGATAAGTTATTATGAAGGTAAGAAAAGAGAAAAAGACAAGAAGAAATATCAGAAAATCACTATACTATAGTCTCTGAAATTCTTCTATGTAATTAAAAAATATAATTCTTACTCAAATATTCAAATCAATCAATATGGTTTCAGAGGCTTATGTATTATTTTCCTCAGCATCTAGTCCTTGACTACATTTCAAAACCTCATCTCCTACCATGTTATAGTCTAACCCAGTGGCTCTCAACCCTTGTTGTATATCAGAACTATTTAAAAGGTGGGTCCTGAATGTCACCCTAGAGTTATTAAATCAGAGTCTCAGCATGGGAGCAGCTAAAGATGTACACTTTGAAAAAGCACCACTGGCTGGGCACGGTGGCTCATGCCTATAATCTCAGCACTTTGGGAGACCAAGGCAGGCAGATCACCTGAAGTCAGGAGTTCAAGACCACCCTGGCTAACATGGTAAAACCCTGTCTCTACTAAAAACATAAAAATTAGCCAGGCATGGTGGCAGGCACTTGTAATCCCAGCTATTCGGAAGGCTGAGGCAGGAGAATCGCTTGATCTTGGGAGGCAGAGGTTGCAGCGAGCCAAGATTGCACCACTGCACTCTAGCCTGGGTGAGAGAGCGAGACTCCCTCT
>NW_016816324.1:0-3672 GCF_001698545.2 Rhinopithecus bieti
AAAAAAAAAATTGTTTTTGCAGAGACAAGTTCTCTCTATGTTGCCAGGGCTGGTCTTGAACTCCTGGCCTCAAGCAATCCTCCTGCCTCGGCCTCCCAAAGTGCTGGGTTTATGGATGTGAGCCACTGCACCCAGCTATGAAAAATTATTAATTTTTCTTCAGGCATGCATATCTACCATGTCACAGGAATCATCACAGGGAGTGTGAGGGAATAGACTCCCATTAAATGAGATGAGATTAATTGAGACAATGGATGTAACTCTCTCAGTAAAGTCCTTGTAAATGGTGACCTTTATTATTATAATGACGTAATCTCAGTCTGCCAAATCAGGTGTGCAACAAACTATTTTAACATAACAACTTCACTTGTGTTTTGAGTTCCCAGTCTATTAGATAACAGCAAATTAATCTTAGATATGTGAGATTTGTTTGTTTGTTTTGTAGAGACAGAGGTCTCACTGTGTTGCCCAGGCAGGTCTCAAATTCTTGGCCTGAAACTGTCCTCTCGCCTCAGCCTCCCAAAGGGTTGGGATGACCGGTGTAAGCCACCGTGCCCAGCCCAAAATTTGGAGTTTTCTTTCCTTCCTGCTGGATGGTGCGTGGGTTCTAGGGTCTTACCTTGTGCCAAGGTGTGAGTTGGAAGGCAGTTGTTCCTTATAATCATCTTTCCTCGTGCGTCACACAGAAGTGACCCGTTCTTGTGCCTATGCCTTCTTCAAGTCTGGGGCATCCTTTCTCCACTTCTATTTACAGCCTGGGGTCCATGGGAATCTTTCTGTTGCTTCAGTGTCAAACAAGGGCATGGACATCCTAGAGTGCCTGCAGCTCTGCCAACCAAAACACCCTATATGCAGTGCCATCTCTGGGGTCATGCTGTTCCCTGGCATGCAGCCCAGGAATCAGGGCCTCAGGCGTTTCTTTCTTGGAGCCACCTTGTCACTGCTGTCATATCAGTGCCTCACTTCTCTCTCCCCCTCCTTAAGGGGTTTTTAATCTGGTCTCCCTAAAGAACTTTACCTATTATTACCTATCATTAAGAATAGGTTTAGTTTCTTTCAGAAACTATTGTTGTGGAGTGTTTTCCACTTTTGTTACCATTTCATCTCTCATCTGAGCCAATAGACACACAGATTGCTTAAATGGCTAAAGAGGCAGGGAAGGGAGGATACTAGAAGAAAATAAAAACAAGGCCGGCGCTGTGGCTCATGGCTGTAATCTCAGCACTTTGGGAGCCCGAGGCAGGCAGATCACTTGAGCCCAGGAGTTCAAGACCAGCCAGGGAAACATAGGGAGACCCTGTCTCTACAAAAAATCAAAAATTAGCCAGGCATGGTAGTGTGTACCTGTTAGTCCCAGCTACTCAGGAGGCTGAGGTGGGAGGATGGCTTGAGCCCAGGAGGCCAAGGCTGTGGTGAGCTGAGATCATGCCACTGCACTGTAGCCTGGGCCACAGAGCAAGACCTTGTCCCAAAAGGAAAAAAAAAAAAAAAAGAAAAAAAGAAAAGAAAACATATCAGGTAAGGGTTCCAACTATAATATAATTTTTTTTCTTTTTTTTTCTTTTTAAGACAGCATCTCACTCTGTTGCCCAGGCTGGAGTGCAGTGGTGCAGTCTTAGCTCACTGTAGCCTTGACCTCCTGGGCTCAAGTGATCCTTCCACTTCAACCTCCCAAGTAGCTGGGACCACAGACATGTGCCACCACTCCCAGCTACTTTTTGTATTTTTTGTAGAGACGGGCTTTCACCGTGTTGTGCAGGCTGGTCCTGAGCTCCTGGTCTCAAGCAGTGCTCCTACCTCAGCCTCCCAAAGTGTTGGGATTACAGACGGGAGCCATTAGGCCCAGCCTATAATGGGATTTTTATTATCAGATTAGCTTTTGTGCCTTAAACAACCATGAAACTGCCCAAAAGCTATAAGCAACCATTTTCAAACAATAGACAACAGGCAGTGCATGACAGTAATCCCTGAGATCACTGATGAGATGTTTCCCACAATTTCTCTGTCTCTCTGCTGGGGACAGCTTTCCAATTGCAGCATAGCAAGCTGGAATTCTGGCAGAGTAGGGATGCCCTGCTGTGTTGAGAAGAGATCAGAGTGAAGGGCTGCTGAAACCGCTGCAGTCGGTAAGTCATGGAGAGAATGGAGCTGCTTATGTCGGAGGCAGAGATCCATGCCACGGCTTTCTCATGAGTTCTTGGCTGAAAACTGGGATGTATGTGTGTCGGGGAAGACTACCTGAGGGTTACCAGAGAGAGGTTGCTACCCAGTTGAGAGCAAAACGGTCAGTCTGATAACAGAATCCAGAGCCTCTACAATGTATCATCCAGTGTTCTTTACACAATCTAAAATTCTTACACGTGCAGGGAAACAGAAAAATATGACCCATAGTAAAAACAACAATCAATAGAAGCTGACCTCAAGATGGTCCAGATGTTGGACTTAGCAAAGACTTTAAGGAAATTATTATATGTTCAAAATTCTAAAGGAAAATATGTTTAAAGAATTAAAGAAAAAACTATGTTAAAATAATTAGGCCAGGTGCAGTGGCTCAAGCTTCTAATCCCAGCACTTTGGGAGGCCGAGGTGGGTGGATCACCTGAGGTCAGGAGTTTGAGACCAGCCTGACCAACATGGTGAAACCCTGTCTCTACTAAAAAAACAAAAAATTAGCCAGGCGTGGTGGTGTATGCCTGTAATCCCAGCTACTCGGGAGGTTGAGGCAGGAGGATCACTTGAACCCAGGAGGCGGAGGTTACAGTGAGCCGAAATCATGCCGTTGTACTCCAACTTGGGCAACAAGAGTGAAATTCTGTCTCTTAAAAAAAAAAAGGAAAATATGTTTAAATAATTAAAGGAAAATATGGTCTTTTTTTCTTTTTTTAAGAGACAGGTTCTTCCTCCATTGCCTAGGCTGAACTTGAACTCGTGGGCTCAAGAGATCCTCTTGCTTCAGCCTTCCAAGTAGCTGAGACTACAGGCATGCGCCCCCACACCTGGCAGGAAAGGTCTTTTCTTTTGAGGCAGGTTCTAACTCTGACACCCAGGCTAGAGTGCAGGTGGCATGATCTTGGCTCACTGCAGCCTCAACCTCCAGGGCTCAAGTGATCCTTCCACCTCAGCCTCCCAAGTAGCTGGGACTACAGGTGCACACCACCATGCCTAGCTAATTTTTGGATTTTTTTTTTTTTTTTTTTGCAGAGACAGGTTTCACCCTGTTGCCCAGGCTGGTCTCAAACTCCTGGACTCCAGCAGTCCACCCACATCGGCCTCCCAAAGTATTGGAATTACAGGCATGAGCTACCACACTCAGCCAGGAAAGATCTTAATGAGTGAATGAATAGAAAACCAGGCAGACAAGTTGGTGGCTCACGCCTGTAATCCCAACACTTGGGAGGCCAAGGCGGGCAGATCACTTGAGGTCAGGAGTTTGAGACCAGCCTGGCCAACATGGAAACCCCATCTCTACTAAAAATGCAAAAATTAGCCGGGCATGGTGGCACATGCCTATAATCCCAGCTACTGAAGCTGAGGCAGGAGTATCTCTTGAACCTTGGAGGTGGAGGTTGCAGTGAGCAGATATTGAGCCACTGCACTCCAGCACAGGTGACAGAGCAAGACTCTTTCTCAAAAAAAAAAAAAAAAAAAAAAAAAAAAAAAAAAAAAAAAAAA
>NW_016816325.1:0-941 GCF_001698545.2 Rhinopithecus bieti
TAGCTGGGTGTGGTGGCGCACGCCTGTAGTCCCAGCCACTTGGAAAACTGAGGCAGGAGAATCGCTTGAACCCGGGAGGCGGAGGTTGCAGTGAGCCGAGATCACGCCACTGCACTCCAGCCTGAGCGACAGAGTAAGAGTAAGACTCCGTCTCTCAAAAAAAAAAAAAGAAAGAAAAGAGCTGTATCTCAAGAAGGTCTAGATTCCAGCTCTGGTTCCATGTGACTTTAGCAAGTTAGTTAACCTATGCCTCAATTTCCTCCTCTATAAAACAGGGCTTTTAATAGGTGAAGTGAGAAAAGGTTTGAGAGGCCAATTGTTCTCAAGTCTTAAGCGTACATAACAATGGCCTGGGGATATTCGTTATTAAACTGCAGCTTCCTGGGCCCCGCCTTTATGCATTGTAATTCAGTAGATTTAGGTAGCTCCCGAGGATGTGCATTCTTCTCTTAGGCCCCTGGGGGGGTGGAAGGGTGGGATTTGGCCGGGGCTTCTTCCCTAGAGAAACTTCGGTAAACATAATGACAGTCATTTATCCTTATTGTTAATATGCCGCTCCCCTTTTCTTTTTCTTTTTTTTTACTTTTCTTTTTTTTTTTGAGACGGAGCGTCGTTCTTTCGCCCATGCTGGAGTGCAGTAGGCGATCTAGGCTCACTGCAACCTCTGCCTCCAGGGTTCATGCGAGTCTCTGCCTCAGCCTCCGGAGCAGCTGGGATTACAGACGCCCGCCACCACACCCAGCTAATTTTTGTATTTTTAGTAGAGACGGGGGTTTCACCATCTTGGCCGTGCTGGTCTCGAACTCCTCACCTCGTGACCCACCCGCCTCAGCCTCCCAAAGTGCTGGGATTACAGACGAGCCACCGTGCCGGGCTGTGTGTGGTTTTTTTATTGTCTGCCTCTACCCATTGGAATATAAATTCTGTGGGAACAGGGATTT
>NW_016816326.1:0-2357 GCF_001698545.2 Rhinopithecus bieti
CAAAATAACTCTAAAAAGAACAAAGTTAAAGGACTCATATTTCTTGATTTCAAAACTTACTACAAAGCTACAGTAATCAAAACAGTGTGGTACTGGCATAAAGATAGACATATAGACCAATGGAATAGAATAAGGAGTCCAGAAATAAGCCCTTTTGTATATGGCCAAATGATCTTCTACAAGGGTGCCAAGACCATTCAATAGGAAAACAATAGTCTTCAACAAACAGTGCTGGGAAAACTGGTTATCTACATGAAAAAGAATGAAGTTGAACCCTTATCTAACACCATATAAAAATTAACTCAAAATGGATCCATTACCTAAATGTAAGACCTAACATTATAAAACTCTCAGGAGAAGACATAGGGCAAAACTTTGTGACATTGGATTTGGCAATGACTGTTTGGATATGACACCAAAGGCATAGGCAATGAAAGAAAAACACAAATTGGACTTCATGAAAAAATTTTAAATTTGTTCATCAAAAGACACCATCAGCAGAGTTAAAAGACAACCCATAGAATGGGAGAAAATCTTTGCAAATCATATAAGAGATTACTATCCAGAATATATGGAGAACTCCTAAAACTCAACAAGAAAGCAGACAACCTGATTTAAAAATGGGCAAAGGACTTGAGTAAGCATTCCTCCAAAGAAGATATACAAATGGCCAATAAGTACATGAAAAGATGCTCAACATCACCAATCATTAGAGAAATATAAATCAAAACTACAAAGAGATACCGCCTCACACCCATTAGGATGGCTACTATCAAAACTAAAACAGAAAATAATGAGTGTTGGTGAGGATGTGGAGAAATTGGAACCCTTGTGCACTGTTGGGAATGTAAAAATGGTACAGCTGCTGTGGAAAACAATAGGGCAGTTTCTCAAAAAATTAAACAGCATTACCATATGATCCAGCAACTCAACTTCTGGCTATATATGCAAAAGAACTGAAATGGGGTCTTAAAGAGATATTTATACATCAATTTTATTAGGGTTCTTCAATGAAACAGATCCAAGAGTGTGTGTGTGGATGTGTAGGTGTGTGGGTATGTGTGTGTGTGTGTGTGTGTGTGTATGGTAAGAATACAGGGTTCGAGTCAGAAGGCAGAACCAAGAATGCTTATGTCCAAGGGCAGAAGATAGATGTCCCAGTTCAAACAGGGAAAGTGAATTTGCCCTTCCTCTGTCTTTTTGTTCTATTCAGGCCCTCAGTGGAATGGATAATGCCCACCCACATTGGTGAGAGTGATCTTCTTTACAAATTCAAATGCTACTCTCTTCTGGAAACATCGTTACAGACATACCTAGAAATACTGTTTTACCATGTATCTGAGCATGTCTTAGCCCAGTCAAGTTGACAGATAAAATTAACCATCATATCCATGTTCATAAGCAGCATTATTCACAATAGCTAAATGTGGAAGTACTGCAAGTGTCTATTGACAGATGAATGGATAATCTGAATGTGGTATATACACACAAAGCATTACGAAAGAAGGAAATTCTGACACATGCTACGACATAGATGAACCTTGAGTATATTATGCTAAGTGAAATAAGCCAGTCACAAAAAGACAAATGCTGTATGATTCCACTTATACTGGGTACTTAGAGTAGTCACAATCATACAGAAAGTAGAATGGTAGATGCCAGAGACTGGGGGAGGTGAGAGTTATTATTTAATGTTTATACAGTTTCAGTTTGCAACATATAATTAATTCTGGAGGTGGATGGGAGAATATTACACATGTTTTCTTTTTTGAGATGGGATCTCACTCTGTTGCCCAGGCTGGAGTGCAGTTTTGCGATCATAGCTCACTGCAGCCTCAACCATCTGAGCTCAAGTGATCCTCCCACCACAGGCGCCAAAGTAGCTAAGACCACAGGTCCACACCACCACGCCTGGCTAATTATTATTATTTGTAGAGGCCAGGTATTGCTATGTTGCCCAGGCTGGTGTTGAACTCCTGGGCTGAAGTAATCCTTCTGCCCTGGCCTCCCAAAGTACTGGGATTACAGGTGTGTGCCACCACACCTGGCCAGAATATTTAATACTACTGAACTGTACATTTAAATATGGTTAGGCTGGGCGTGGTGCCTCACGCCTATAATCCCAGCACTTTGGGAGGCCAAAGAGGGTGAATTGCTTGAGCCCAGGAGTTTGACACCATCCTGGGCAACATGGTGAAACCCTGTCTCTACAAAAAAATTAGCTAGGCATGGTGGCGCACGCCTGTAGTCCCAGCTACGCTGGCGGCTGAGGCGGGAGGATCGCTCGAACTTGGGAGGCGGATCTCGCCACTGCACTCCAGCCTGAGCGACCGAGTGAGAACCTGTCAAAAAAAAAA
>NW_016816326.1:5401-8195 GCF_001698545.2 Rhinopithecus bieti
GGGAAAGCAGCGAAGCTGCCAAAAAAAATTACCTTTACATATTGCAAATTTCTGGGGCTGTCAGAACGTAGCTGCAGAAGGAAGGGGACTTGCAATTGCAGAAGACATCAAAAATTTGGTATTAGACTGGACTGGACTTGTTAGAACCTAAAAGTGATACTGTTGGTTAATATCTGAAGGTTACTGGAAAAGATTTGGGATCAGCCAAAGTGCAGGAAAAGGGAGATCTCACATAATGTAATTAAAACAGTGGTCTAAGAAAATAAGGCTATTTTATGTTTTTATCCCACTAAATCCAGTTCATTCAATACACTGTTTATAGGCATTTTATATTTAGTGTATTCATAAAGTGGAGCTCTTAATTTTCCTCTTGATTTTCTGTCATGGCCTTACTAACAACCCAGTTGCACAAGGCAAAATCATAGGAGTTTTCTTTGACTACTCTCTCTTTTTTTCTATCTCCAGCATCATATTTATGAGCAAGTCCTGTTGACTGTTACTCCAAAACAAGTTCCAAGTCTTCTTATTTCACTTCTTGTAAAATCCAAATTCATCCAAATTCCTGTGGCCTGCAAGGTCCTACATGTTATGTTTCCTTTTTGACCGTATTTTCTGTTACTCCCCTGCTGATTCACTGTGCTTCAGCCACATTTTACTCAACTAGACCAAGCTTATTTCTGCCTCCGGACTTTTGCATTTGTTTTATCTGCTTTCAATGCTCTTCCACTAAATCTTTGAAAATCTTACTTCTTTTTCATTAGTCAGATCTCTACTCAAATGTCACCTCCTCAGAGATGCCCTTCCTGACTACTACACTGAAAGTATCCTCTACCTCCTGCCTCATAATTTTCTAGCAGACCACTATCTTTTATAATATTTATAACAACTTGAATTTTTCTTTTTCATTTTTTTATATGATTAATATCTTGAGAATATGATCTCCATGATCTGTCCTGTTTGCTACTGCACCTCCAGTGCATAAGACAGTTCCTAGAATATAGTAGGAACTCTAGTTGAATGAATGAATGAATGAATTGAATGATTGCCAGAAATCTTTCCTCAGAGCAACCATAAGGTTAGGCTGATGTTGGCAAGCAAATACTACCTTTTATCAATAATTACAGGGGCATGCTTCTCCACTGTGACTTTGACTTTAACTTTTGTGATAACAGGTTTCCTGGAGTACTATCCCCAAGTGACCTTTGCTGGACATCTCATTCTTACAGGTCTGCTGGGTCCTACCATCCAGGCTGAGGTTTATGACACAGTGGTCATTACGCTTAAGAACATGGCTTCCCATCCTGTCAGTCTTCATGCTGTTGGTGTATCCTACTGGAAAGCTTCTGAGGGTGAGTTAAATACCCTCCTATTGTCCTGTCATTCTAGGAATAGAACAGTGAAATGTGTTTGCTTTGTAATGGTGGCACACCTGGAGTTGGAGCCATTCTCTTAAATACAAACTTACTGAAAAATAATAATAACAACAATAATGACTAATATGTATTGAGTTGAAGGTTGTACAGCTAGTAATCAGGATTCAAACCTAACCCCATCTAACTCCAGAACTTATACTTGGAACCACTGTGCTACAGTGCAAGCATTCATATAAATAATGTTGAATTTGGTTCATGTAACTGAAAAGTTCCATGGAGTCAGTCAAGTATGGCTGGATCCAAGGATTCAAGGGATGCTCTCAGCATTGTGACCATTTTTCTCCCACCATCTCAGCTGGGCTGTCCTTTTTGTTTTCATTCTAAGGCAGGCTTTTCTAATATGATGGCAAAGATAGCCACTGGGAGCTCAAGGCTTACCTCATTCTTACAGATTGTGATCCAGGAGTGGGAAGGAAGCCTCTATCCCAGTATTTCTTGATGTTGAGTGGTATGGAAGAGTTAGAAAGCAGGAGGCAGCATCAGTCTCACCCAGTCCAATGACAATGGCCAGGATGATAGAGTTCTTCAGCACTCTCTTGAGAAAGGGTTCTGGTAGAAGGCGCTGAAAACCATCATTCTCAGCAAACTATCGCAAGAACAGAAAACCAAACACCGCATGTTCTCACTCATAGGCAGGAATTGAACAATGAGAACACTTGGACACAGGAAGGGGAACATGACGCACTGGGGACTGTGGTGGGGTGGGGGGAGGGATAGCATTAGGAGATACAACTAATGTAAATGACAAGTTAATGGGTGTAGCACACCAACATGACACATGTATACATATGTAACAAACTGAGAGACCTAGTGGTCTCCACACCAAGGACATACTGTTTTACGAAGCCCAGTAGAGTTGTAGTGTTAGTTATTTGAGAGGTAGTTAAAGTTAATTTGCTTGTAGGGCATCTTGATTTGAGACAGACAACTATATTTTCCACCTCTATGAAAATATCTCCCTGAATTTCCAAATCTCCAAAATTTCTGCTTTACCTGGGTCAGACAGACCTCTTTGATACAAATGAACATGGTCTGGAGATTGATGTGGGCAAGCTAGAGTGCAAAAAGTGGGCAAAGGATATGAACAGACACTTCTCAAAAGAAGACATTTATGCAGCCAACAGACACATGAAAAAATGCTCATCATCACTGGTCATCAGAGAAATGCAAATCAAAACCACAATGAGATACCATCTCACACCAGTTAGAATGGCAATCATTAAAAAGTCAGGAAACAACAGGTGCTGGAGAGGATGTGGAGAAATAGGAACGCTTTTACACTGTTGGTGGAACTGTAAACTAGTTCAAGCATTGTGGAAGACAGTGTGGCGATTCCTCAAGGATCTAGAACTAGAAATACC
>NW_016816326.1:10916-12331 GCF_001698545.2 Rhinopithecus bieti
GCCAGGCGAACCCCTGCGGCGCTCAGGCGCGGCCCGGACCCTCGCCGCAGCCGCCGCCGCTGGGCGCGACATTTTTATTCAGGCGACGCTTAAGGGAGCCCGGCCGCGCCCGGTGCATTGTGGGAGCGGCCTGGGGTCCGTTTTCGGGAGGCGGCGGAGGGCACAAAGCGAGCCGGTGGGTCCATAAAGAACCCAGCCAACCCGCAGAGGTAGAGGAGGGGCTCAGCTGTGAGGAGAGCGGGGCCCAAGAACCATGTCTATGCGGGAGTCGTTTAACCCGGAAAGTTACGAATTGGACAAAAGCTTCCGGCTAACCAGATTCACTGAACTGAAGGGCACAGGCTGCAAAGTGCCCCAAGATGTCCTGCAAAAATTGCTGGAATCTTTACAAGAGAACCACTTCCAAGAAGATGAGCAGTTTCTGGGAGCCGTTATGCCAAGGCTTGGCATTGGAATGGATACTTGTGTCATTCCTTTGAGGCACGGTGGGCTTTCCTTGGTTCAAACCACAGATTACATTTACCCAATCGTAGACGACCCTTACATGATGGGCAGGATAGCATGTGCCAATGTCCTCAGTGACCTCTACACAATGGGGGTCACGGAATGTGACAATATGCTGATGCTCCTTGGAGTCAGTAATAAAATGACCGACAGGGAAAAGGATAGTGATGCCTCTGATTATCGAAGGTTTTAAAGACGCAGCTGAGGAAGCAGGAACGTCTGTAATAGGTGGCCAAACAGTACTAAACCCCTGGATTGTCCTGGGAGAAGTTGCTACCACTGTCTGTCAGCCCAATGAATTTATCATGCCAGACAATGCAGTGCCAGGGGACGTGTTGGTGTTGACAAAACCCATGGGGACACAGGTGGCAGTGGCTGTGCACCAGTGGCTGGATATTCCTGAGAAATGGAATAAGATTAAACTAGTGGTCACCCAAGAAGATGTAGAGCTGGCCTACCAGGAGGCAATGATGAACATGGCCAGGCTCAACAAGACAGCTGCAGGACTTATGCACACGTTCAATGCCCACCGGGCCACTGACATCACGGGCTTCAGGATTTGGGGCCATGTGCAGAACCTGGTCAAGCAGCAGAGGAACGAGGTGTCGTTTGTAATTCACAACCTCCCGGTGCTGGCCAAGATGGCTGCCGTGAGCAAGGCCTGTGGAAACATGTTCGGCCTCATGCATGGGACCTGCCCGGAGACCTCGAGCAACCTTCTGATCTGTTTACCACGTGAGCAAGCAGCTCGGTTCTGTGCAGAGATAAAGTCCCCCAAATATGGTGAAGGCCACCAGGCATGGATTACTGGGATTGTAGACAAGGACAACCGCACAGCCAGAATCATAGACAAACCCCGGATCATCAAGGTCACACCACAAGTGGCCACTCAAAAGGTGAATCCCACACTT
>NW_016816327.1:0-2395 GCF_001698545.2 Rhinopithecus bieti
AAAAAAATTTTAACCCCCCCAAAGGATTAAAAGGGTTTTCCCCTGGGTTTTTTTTTTTTTTTTTTTTTTTTTTTTGAGACAGAGTCTCACTCTGTTGCCAAGGCTGGAGTACAGAGGTGCGATCTTGGCTCACTGCAACCTCCACTTCCCGGGTTCAAGTGATTCTCCTGCCTCAGCCTCCTGAGTAGCTGGGATTACAGGCATGCACCATCAAACCCGGCTAATTTTGTATTTTAGTAGAGATGGGGTTTCACCATGTTGGCCAGGCTGGTCTTGAACTCCTGACCTCAAGTGATCCACCTGCCTCGGCCTCCCTAAGTGCTGGAATTACAGGCATGAGTCACCGTGCCCAGCCTCATTGTGGTTTTGATTTGCCTGTCCCTAATGACTAAAGATATTGAACATCTTTTCATGTGCTTGTTGGTCATTTGTACACCCTCTTTGGAAAATGTCTGTTCAAGTCTTTTGACCCTTTTAAAATTGGGGAGTTTGTCTTTTTGTTGTTGAGTTGTAAGAGTTCTTTCTACATTCTACAGAGTAGATCCTAATTAGATATATAATTTGTAAATACTTTCATTCTGTAGATTGTTGTCTTTGTTTGTGCTGCTATAACAGAATATCTAAGAATGATTCATTTATAACAAACAAATTTATTGGCTCACAGTTCCAGAGCCCAGAAGTCCAAGATCAAGGCACTAACATCTGGTGAGGGCCTTTTTTCTGCATCACATGATGGAAGGCCACCACGCCCAGCTAATTTTTTTGTATTTTTAGTAGAGATGGAGTTTCACTGTGTGTTAGCCAGGATGGTCTCAATCTCCTGACCTCGTGATCTGCCCGCCTTGGCCTCCCAAAGTGCTGGGATTACAGGCGTGAGCCATCGCACCCAGCCTACCTCATCTATTTTTGACAAGCTAATGACCTCATTGAGACAACAGAAACCATCAGAGAGGAACTCCCTCATTTTCCACATAGTATATCCTCATCTGCATTTGTACCGATGGACTCTTTCTTCCCCTGGTTACCAGAGAGTAGGTGTTTCTTTTAGCAAAGGTTACTCTTTATTTGGCCACCAGGTACCACTTCTGCCTATTAAATACTTTGCTGTCTCAGATGTCCCCTCTGTTTCTTCATCATCATGGTTACTCTCCTCATTACTTTGTTCCCATAATTCTACACACTCTGTTATCCCTCATCTTAAAAACACTATTTCTTGACCTCACAGGCTCCTCCAACAAGCATCACATTTCTTTGTTCTATGCAACAAAAATTTGTGGTAATTTTTGCAATTTTATAACTTTATTTGATGGGTTTGATGATCAGCAGTTAGTTGTCCATACTGACTGTAGATTTTTCAAAGTGGTAACATGTACATAGGTAACCAAAGTATAGAGCTCTTTTGGTGAATCTTCATCTTCATTACGTTCCTGGACAACTGCACATGGATACGGTATGGGACATTACTTATTCCTTCGGCCCAGACAGCTTTGTTGAGCCTGGTATCAATGCGCACATCTGGAACTCCCATCTCCTTCATGGCAAATTTCTGGATCTCTTTGAGCGGAGGGGCATGCTTCTTTTTTTCTTTTCTTTTTTCTTTTTTTGAGACAGAGTCTTGCTCTGTCGCCTAGGCTGGAGTGCAGTGGCCCGATCTCAGCTCACTGCAACCTCTGCCTCCTGGGTTCAAGCAATTCTCCTGCTTCAGCCTCCCGAGTAGCTGGGATTACAGGCCCTCAGCACTACGCCCAGCTAATTTTTGTATTTTTAGTAGAGACGGGTTTTCACCATGTTGGCCGGGCTGGTCTCGAACTCCTGACCTTCTGATCCGCCTGCCTCGGCCTCCCAAAGTGTTGGGATTATAGGCGTGAGCCACCGCGCCCGGCTGAGGGGCACGCTTCTTGAAGTCCACCCCATGGATGTGTTTGTGAATGCTGATGTTGTATTCTCGGGTCACCACCTCGCTGATGGCAGAACTGCCCTTTTTCTTCTTGTCACCCTTCTTTGCAGAAGCCATTCTGCCAGGCCCAAATTGGAAAGGAAGGCAACAAAAGTTTTTTGAAAGAGTTATTTATACAACTCTTCTCTACTCCTTGGTTCTTATTTATCTGTAAAAATTCTATTTTGCTGGGGCGGTGGCTCACGCCTCTAATCCCAGCACTTTGGGATGTCGAGGCGGGTGGATCACAAGGTCAGGAGATGGAGACCATGGTGAAACCCTGTCTCTACTAAAAGGACAAAAAATTAGCTAGGTGTGGTGGCGGGTGCCTGTAGTCCCAGCTACTCAGGAGGCCAAGGCAGAAGAATGGCGTGAACCTGGGAGGCGGAGCTTGCAGTAAACCGAGATTGCGCCACTGCACTCCAGCCTGAGGAACAGAGTGAGACTTTGCCTCAAAAA
>NW_016816329.1:0-519 GCF_001698545.2 Rhinopithecus bieti
GGCAATACCATCCAGGACATAGACATGGGCAAAGGCTTCATGACTAAAACACAAGAAGCAATTGCAACAAAAGCCAAATTTGACAATCGGGATCTAATTAATCTAAAGAGCTTCTGCACAGCAAAAGACACTATCATCAGAGTGAACAGGCAACTTACAGAATGGGAGAAAATTTTGCAATCTATCCATCTGACAAAGGGCTAATGTCCAGAATCTACAAAACAAATTTATACAATAAACAACCCCATCAAAAAGTGGGTGAAGGATATGAACAGACACCTTTCAAAAGAAGACATTTATGCTGCCAACAAACATGAAAAAAAGTTCATCATCACTGCTCATTAGAGAGATACAAATCAAAACCACAATGAGATACCATCTCATGCCAGTTAGAATGACAATCATTAAAAAGTCAGGCAACAACAGATATGCTGGAGAGGATATGGAGAAATAGAATGCTTTTACAGTGTTGGTGGGAGTGTAAATTATTTCAGCCTTTGTGGAAGACAGTGTGGCGAT
>NW_016816330.1:0-797 GCF_001698545.2 Rhinopithecus bieti
TATTTAATATATAATTATAAATATATAAAATATTTAAAATATTTAATATATAAGGTTGCAGACACAAAACCACGTGTGTTGAACTCTCTTAGAGGTTTAAAGGATTTTGAGGGTAATTTTGCATTAATATGACTTTTGTCTTACACACATATTAGCATCCAAGTTAAGAAGTCACAGTCCTATATGACACTTAATGGATATGTATATATACATATATATGAAAATATGTTCAAGTATGCATGAGTGTGTATGTGTATATATGTTCATGTGTGTATGTGTGTGTTTGTATATGTGTGTATATGTGTGTGTATAGTAATTACTCTGGTCTTTTAAGCTTGGTTGCATATTTAGCTTCAACGTTTCCCATCAGTCCTTTTTATCACAGTTATTCCACTCCTCAATTATTTTATTTTGTTTCATCTTTTGGTTTCCTGATCTTTTATGTGGAGTAGTTTTCAAAAGTGTCTTGAGAAGCTGACTTCTTTAATGTTTAAAAATGTCTTCTTGTTACTGATCTTTTTAAACAACAATGTGTCTGGGTATCCTGGGCTTGATCCTCAGAACTTGTAGTGTGCCATTGCCCTCTGACATTAGCTACTCATGTGGAGACTCTGAGGCCTGTCTACATTTCCCCTTGATAGGTGACTTGATTTTCTTCCTGGATGTCTGAAGAATTATTTATATTTGAAAGCTTATTTAATCTTGACTTAGAGCCTCAACAAATTTTGCTAATGTGACCTTTAAAATTCTATTCATCACTCTTTTACATATTTCGAATAGCTATCACTATGATTTCT
>NW_016816331.1:0-779 GCF_001698545.2 Rhinopithecus bieti
AGAAAACAAAAGGCCTGCAATGGCTCGCCTGTAATCCCAGCACTCTGGGAGACTGAGGCAGGCAGATCATGAGGTCAGGAGATCGAGATCATCCTGGCTAACTTGGTAAAACCTCGTCTCTACTAAAAATGCAAAAAGCTGGGCGTGGTGGCAGGCGCCTTTAGTCCCAGCTACTCAGGAGACTGAGGCAGGAGAATGGCGTGAACCTGGGAGGCGGAGCTTGCAGTGAGCTGAGATCGCGCCACTGCACTCCAGCCTGGACAACAGAGCGAGACTCCGTCTCAAAAATAAAATCTGAGGAAAAGTTAACTGTGCCAATCATCTGGAAGTAAACAGTGAGTTTGGAATGTGCACACCCTAAAGAAACCCTAAAGTGCATCTATGTCTGTGTGTAGTAATAACAGACTGGCATTTTTGCAGATTCGAGCTATGAACTAGAGCAAGGCATCCTGACTCTGGTCCCACAGGTTCACATGGAAAGGAGACAGCACAAATGAATGAAGGAACTGTGGGAAAGACAGGCATCTTTATAAATCACATTTCCTTTTTAAGGATATTTTTAAGGCACCAGTGGAAGCAGACATAGCTTGGTAATCCATGGTGGATTCTCGGAATGTACCACTTGAATGGAAGAGAGGAGACACAAAGACAACCAAGAGGCTTAAACTTGACAAAAATTTATTTATAACAAAAAGGGCAGCTTTGTGCATAGAGGTGCATGTAAATATATACAAAATGCTAATGGTGTCAGAAGATGAACATCTTGCTTCGTTCAGTAA
>NW_016816332.1:0-446 GCF_001698545.2 Rhinopithecus bieti
CATGAAGAGGCCAGATGTGAAGTAGAGAAAGAACATAGAAACAAGTTGAAAGTGAACGTACTATGATAACGATTCTGTGGTTAAATAGGGAGGCAAATGCTTATAAATTTATCTTTTGTATCATGCATTGTCTTATTTGATGGGATTTAGAATTAATACCGCAATAAAAGATAAGGCATCTGTCACTTAAGAGTCAGAAATTATTTCAGCAGCACTTGTACCAAGTTCCTAAGGAATTTTAGAACATATGGAAAGATGCAACATGTGTCTCAAAATAACAATTTGGTCTTCATTATACAACCAATTTGTATTTTATTTAATTGTCTTAATTTTTATTTCATCTTAATTTTAATCATATTCATTAATCTGAAAAATAAAATTGCAAGTGGGGTTATAATACATTGCTCTACTTCCTAAAGGAAGGTTGCTGTATTTTTTTTTTTTTT
>NW_016816333.1:0-835 GCF_001698545.2 Rhinopithecus bieti
GACCCCACAGAAATACAAATTACGATCAGAGAAAAGTATAAACATCTCTATGCAAATAAACTAGAAAAATCTAGAAGAAATGGATAAATTCCTGGACACACATACCCTCCCAAGACTAAACCAGGAAGAAGTTAAATCCCTGAATAGACCAATAACAAGTTCTGAAATTAAGGCAATAATTAATAGCCCACCAAGCAAAAAAAGTCCAGGACCAGAAGGATTCACACCTGAATTCTACCAGAGGTACAAAGAGGAGTTGGTACCTTCTGAAACTATTCCACTCAATAGAAAAAGAGAGAATCCTCCCTAACTCATTTTATGAGGCCAGCATCATCCTGATACCAAAGCCTGGCAGACATAACAGAAAAGAGAATTTTAGACCAATATCCCTGATGAACATCATTGCAAAATCCTCAATAAAATACTGGCATACTCAATCCAGCAGCACATCAAAAGCTTATCCACCACAAACAAGTTGGCTTCATCCCTGGGATGCAAGGCTGGTTCAACATATGCAAATCAATAAATGTAATCCATCATATAAACAGAACCAAAGACAAAAGGCACATGATTATCTCAATATATGCAGAAAAAACCTTTGACAAAATTCAACAGCGCTTCATGCTAGTAACTCTCAATAAACTAGGTATTGATGGGATGTATCTCAAAATTATAAGAGCTATTTATGACAAACCCACAGCCAATATCATACTGAATGGGCAAAACTGGAAGCATTCCCTTTGAAAACTGGCACAAGACAGGGGTGCCCTCTCTCACCACCCCTATTTAACACAGTGTTGGAAGTTCTGGCCAGTGCAATCAGGCAAGAGAAAGA
>NW_016816334.1:0-2033 GCF_001698545.2 Rhinopithecus bieti
GGGCATCCCTGTCTTGTGCCAGTTTTCAAAGGGAATGCTTCTAGTTCTTGCCCAGTAAGCATGATATTGGCTGTGAGTTTGTCCTAAATAGCTCTTATTATTTTGAGATGCATCCTATCAATACCGAATTTATTGAGAGTTTTTAGCATGAAGGGCTGTTGAATTTTGTCAAAGGCCTTTTCTGCATCTATTGAGACAATCATGTGGTTTTGTCTTTGGTTCTGTTTATATGCTGGATTACGTTTATTGATTTGCGAATGTTGAACCAGCGTTGCATCCCAGGGATGAATCCCGCTTGATCATGGTGTATAAGTTTTCTGTTATGCTCCTGGATTCGGTTTGCCAGTGTTTTATCAAGGATTTTTGCTTCGATGTTCATCAGGGATATTGGCCTAAAAGTCTCTTTTTTTGTTGTGTCTCTGCCCGGCTTTGGTATCAGGATGATGTTGGCTTCATAAAATGAGTTAGGGATGAGTCCCTCTTTTTCTATTAATTGGAATAGTTTCAGAAGGAATGGTACCAGCTCCTCCTTCTACCTCTGGTAGAATTCAGTGAATCTGTCTGTTCCTGGACTTTTTTTAGTTTGTTGGCTATTAATTATTGCCTCAATTTCAGAGCCTGCTATTGGTATACTCAGGAATTCACCTTCTTCCTGGTTTAGTCTTGGGAGGGTGTTTGTTTCCAGGAATTTATCCATTTCTTCTAGATTTTCTAGTTTATTTGCATAGAGGTCTTTATAGTATTCTCTGAGGGTAATTTGTATTTCTGTGGGATCGGTGGTGATATTCTCTTTATCATTTTATGGCGTCTATTTGATTCTTCTCTCTTTTCTTTATTAGTCTTGCTAGCGGTCTATCAATTTTGTTGATCTTTTCAAAAAACCAACTCCTGGATTCATTGATTTTTTTGAAGGGTTTTTTGTGTCTCTATCTGCTTCAGTTATGCTCTGACCTTATTTATTTCTTGCCTTCTGCTAACTTTTGAATGTGTTTGCTCTTGCTTCTTTGTTCTTTTAATTGTGATGTTAGGGTGTCAATTTTAGATCTTCCCAGCTTTCTCTTGTGGGCATTTAATGCTATAACTTTCCCTCTACACACTGCTTGAATTTGAAAAAACTACTTTAAAGTTCATATGGAACCAAAAAAGAGCTCGCATTGGCAAGTCAATCCTAAGCCAAAAGAACAAAGTTGAAGGCATCATGCTACCTGACTTCAAACTATACTACAAGTCTACAGTTACCAAAACAGCATGGTACTTGTACCAAGAGATATAGACCAATGGAACAGAACAGAGCCCTCAGAAATAATACCACACAGCTACAACCATCTGATCTTTGACAAGCCTGATGAAAACAAAAATGGGAAAAGGATTCCCTATTTAATAAATGATGCTGGGAAAACTGGTAAGCCATATGTAGAAAGCTGAAACTGGATCCCTTCCTGATACCTTATACAAAAATTAATTCAAGATGGATTAGAGACTTAAATGTTAGACCTAAAACCATAAAAACCGTAGAAGAAAAGCTAGGCAATACCATTCAGGACATAGGCATGGGCAAGGACTTCATGTCTAAAACACCAAAAGTAATGACAACAAAAGCCAAAATTGACAAATGAGATCCAATTAAACTTAAGAGCTTCTGTACAGCAAAATAAACTACCATCAGTGTGACCAGGCAACCTACATAATGGGAGAAAATTTTTGCAATCTACTCATCTGACAAAGGGCTCATATCCAGAATCTACAAAGAACTCCAACAAATGTACAAGAAAAAAGGAAGCAACCCCATTAAAAGTGGGCAAAGGATGTGAACAGACACTTCTGAAAAGAAGACATTTATGCAGCCAACAGACACATGAAAAAATGTTCATCTTCACTGGCCATCAGAGAAATGCAAATCAAAACCACAATGAGATACTATCTCACACCAGTTAGAATGGTGATCATTAAAAAAATCAGGAAACAACAGGTGCTGGAGAGTATATAGAGAAATAGGAACACTTTTACACTGTTGGTGGGACTATAGTTCAACC